>NW_022631004.1:18601023-18753810 GCF_010015895.1 Lontra canadensis | reverse complement strand
GATGGATTCCTTTCTCACATTGAGGTCTTTCTTCCATTTGGAGTCTACTTTCATGTGTGGTGTAAGGAAATGGTCCAGTTTCATTTTTCTTCATGTGGCTGTCCAATTTTCCCAACACCATTTGTTGAAGAGGCTGTCTTTTTTCCATTGGACATTCTTTCCTGCTTTGTCGAAGATTAGTTGACCATAGAGTTGAGGGTCTATTTCTGGGCTCTCTATTCTGTTCCATTGATCTATGTGTCTGTTTTGTTTCAGTACTATACCTTCTTGATGATGACATCTTTGTAATAGAGCTTGAAGTCTGGTGCTAGTTATATTCTTAATCTTTATAGTAACATACAGCAGGAAACATGTTGTCAATATTACCTTTTCTTTTTTTCTTTTCTTTTTATGTTTATTTATCTGAGCGAGAAAGAGAGAGGGAGAGAGAGATGGAGGGAGGATGGGGGAGGGGAAGAGGGAGAAAGAAACTCAAGCAGAGCCCTCACTGAGCAGGGAAACCAATGTGAGATTCAATCTCACGATCCTGAAATTACAACCTGAGCCAAAACCAAGAGTTGGTTGCTTAACTAACTGAGCCACCCAGGTGCCCCCAATATCTCCTTTTCTTTCACAAATCAGTGAAATAGCACTTAGTTTCTCAAAAGAAATCACCAACAATAAAATGTTTCTCATAAATATTGTTGTCCTTTTCTTCCTTCTGAGAGGAATATTCCTTAATTTATTTTTTTCTGACTTATTCAAAAAGACTTTCTCCCTTAACCTCCCTCTAGACCACAATCTCTATGGAGTGTCTTTTGAAATTCTCTTATTCTCGTTGTCTTCACACACCAACACCCCCACCCTCATACCTAGTATGCACAAAGTTCACTACCTCTAATTATTTTTTTTCAATTTAAAAATGATAAAGTTATTTTCCTCTGTCTCTGGAGTATAGTGTATTCTTGGATAATAAACTTAATAAAAACACTGAGATTTCAAAAAAATCAAAATTAGAAAGGTAAAATCTTAGAATAATAAACTTTACATTTCTTTCAGTCAGAAAATGGTCAGGGGACTCTAGAAGTCATAATAGTAATCATTCAAAATCCAAAATATTCCTGATCACATGTTTGCCTGCCTTATGGAATTTTATCAATCCTTTTGCTTAAATGGTGCGTTCTCTACATTGCTTTTCTTTGCTTACCTGACCTGGAAATGATCCTTCCTCCACCAAATTCTTACAGATCATTTGGTTCTATCAGTCACTGGTTTCCATTGTTGATTAGTGATGCTACCTGTCAAGGTCCCTCTCTACTAGCTAGTGTCTGCCTATGTCATATAACTCATATCATTGGAACTCATCTCATAGCACTAATATACTACTTCACTATAATTTCTAGAGTTCTTCTAGAGTTCAGTTTGACAGAATTCAACCTGATAAATTTGTTTCTTATATTCCAAATATACCTCAACCAGTTTAACTTATTAAAAGATCACCAGTTTCCTTTAAAAAAAAAGATTTTATTTATTTATTTGACAGAGAGAGACACAGTGAGAGAGGGAACACAAGCAGGGGCAGTGGAAGAGGGAGAAGCACACTTCCTGCTTAACAGGGAGCCTGATGCGGTGCTTGATCCCAGGACCCTGGGATCATGACCTGAGCCAAAGGCTGAGGCTTAATGACTGAGCCACCCAGATGTGTCAAGATTACCGGTTTCAGAGCCATTTTTCCAGTGATAATTTGAAAGTGATTACATCAAATTGATGGAGGAAGTTTTTTTTTTTTTTGATGGAGAAAGTCTTAAGAATTGCTCTTCTTCTATGGGGTGCCTACGTGGCTTAGTCAGTTGAGTATTTGACTCATGGTTTCAGCTCAGGTCATGATCTCAGAGTCATGAGATCGAGCCTCCCGAGTTCAAGCCTGCTGTTGGGCTCCTTGCTCAGCACAGAGTCGGTTTATGATTCTTTCCCCCTCCCTCTCCTTCACCCTCTGTTCCTTCCCCTATTTGTACTGTCTCTCTAAAATAAAAAATAAAATAAAATAAAAAGAATTGCTTCTCTTCTGAATCTTATTTGTTAAAATACTTCTTAGACTTTTAAAATACACAGAAAGCTTGTTTAAAAAAAACTATAAATTTCATTTAATTTAATATATGTTCACTATACAAAAAAATCATAAGAAAATATAAAAATAAGAATAAGATATCTTAGGAACACCTGGGTGGCTGAGTTGGTTAAATCCGACTCTTGATTTCTGCTCAGGCCACAGTCTCAGGATAATAAGATGAAGCCTGGCATGGGGCTCCATGCTGGGCATGAAGCATGCTTAAGATCATCTTTCCTTCTCCTTCTGCTCCTCTGTCCCATCCCCACCCCAGTTGCATGCACACATATGCACACACGTTCACTCTCTCTGGGAAAAAAAAAAAAAAAATGGAAAAAGAGAAAGCATCTTAATCCTACCACCCAGGGATGAGTGATACAGAAATCATCCTCTTACCTGAGATTTTAACTGAGTTACAGATTTTTTATGAAGGAAACAATATAGCAGAAGTAGCACTGCTTTATTTTGAGCCCTCTTCTTTCTATTTTCAACTAATTGTGCTTGCATCCGTGCCTCCTAGTGAGACACATTCTTTTAAATCCCCAAATCAATAACATTCAGGATATAAAAGCATATTTTAAAGCAGCAATCTCTGGAGTCTCTGACTCTAAGAGATATACAGAGACTATTAACTTGGAATCATACTAAGTTTCTTTTCCTGAATAATACTGAATCAGCAGAGCATGGAGTTATTCAGGTTTTGGTAGGTATTCCCATTTGTGTGACTGCAAACATTTATGTTAATGTCACCTTTCAGTGGATGGTGTTCTGACTTAAGCATATTGAAGGTAGATTGGACATTTTTCCTCCTGTGGTACAGGGAGCCTCTTATTTGCCTGACAATTACATCCCCATAATGGGGGATGAAATGGCACAGAACAAAGGGGAGATTCAAACAGCAAGGCAAAAAGAATTTATAATTGGAAGTGGTAAGGAAAGGTAAACATAGCAATGAGCATAGTGCTATTCAGTTTCCCTTAGAAAATTTGACTTCCACCAAGGTTTGTTGTTGCTTTCACCAAGATTTTTATTGGACTATATTCTTTTTAAAAATTGAAAGAAGAGATGAGGAAGATAAAATCACTAGTGTTAACATGAAAGTTAAAGCTAATGCACAGCTGAGGTTTGTCGCTCTCTGACTCTCTTGTCTGCTCTTCCTGCCTCACCTCTGTCTCCCCCTCCCCCCTTCCTCCCTTCTTTGTATATGCCTAAGCTATTTTGGGAAATGTGTTTATGGTTTCCCAGGAAACAAAAGGATTTTAAAACCCTCTAGATTATAGAAGTTATTTCCTGTGGCAGTAAGAGCATATATTTTCTTTAATCAAGCATAAGACAATCCTGAGAGACAACGCTTTACAGGAAAATAGCTAGCCACATTGGAGATATAAAAGAAACAGTTCAGAGTTGTGAGTGCAAAATGTACGTCAACATTGCCAGACCTGGTGTTCATGTGTAGAAGTATGAGAACAAAGACTACAGTTTTGAAAGTGGGTTTCATTCTTGTATTTTTTGATGAAAATATCAACAAATAAAACTTCCTATGACTCTGAATGAGTTGCATTTCAGGAGTGATGTGATCATTTCTTTTTCTACTTTAAAATAGTCTCAACTGCAGAGCTCACTTGGAAAAATAAGCAGTTAATTTGAATTAGGTGAGGTAGGTTCTACCTCTGGCTTTGCCACATCAATCCATGCTGTCTGAATAACGACCATGTCTCTAGACTTCCTCCCCCTAGGGCATCTGCTGCAAAGGGCTGAGTGGTATGCTCTCACACAACCAGAACACAACCGTGCCAGGGTACCAGAAGGAATGGAGACTCGGCTCTATTCTCTTTGGTAACTGGGAAGTCAGCCTAAACTTGTTCACTTCATTGTTTATCTTTATCTCAGTGGATGACCTTGCCTCCTACTTCAAAGAGATAATTGAGCATTCAGCTGCTGAATTATGAAATCGCAATTCCCATATCGACAGCTTGCTGTATGCTGCATCTATTTTAACCTTCTATCTAGTCACAGAGAGAGACCTGGTACACCTCTGGTTCAAAAGCTGTCCTCAACTATGGCGCTTCCTTTTCATTTTCTCAGTGACTGCCCCTTCTGTTTTGTACTCCTCCTCTTCCTAAAGCAATTCCTAACTCTTTCCTTCCAGACATAAACAAGCTTAAATCTCCTGCCATTTAAATAACAAAAAGGAACAAATCAACATGTGCGCATCTCAACTGTGTCCACTCTGACTTCGCCTTCCAGTAGCCTCTTAGAAAAAAATAATCTGTATTTATCTTTTTCTTTAGGTCATCAATCAATGTTATGCGATCATATTTGTACACATATATTAGTACTCAAAATTCACTTGAAAAGGCTACCATTAATCTTCCATATTTCTTTTTGTCTTTATGACATTTGACGTTATTGATCATTCTTTCCTTTCTAAAACTCTTCCATTAGGTTCTGTGACGTGCTCACTGTTAATTCTCCTTTTCTCTTACCTGCCTTTTTTTTTTTTTTTGCCAGTACTTCTCCTTATGCCCATCCTTTAGATGATGTTCTTAAAATAGTGCTTTTCAAACCTAAATGTACTTATGAATCATCTGGTGGGTATAATAAAATGCAGATTCAGATTCAGTAAGTCTATGGTTGAATTCAGACCCTGCATGGGGTCTCTCAGGTGACATCGTGCTGGTTAAAGGACCACATTTTGAGTAGTGATGCCCTAGGCAGGGAAGCACTTTTCCACATCTGCATGTTCCCGTGATTAGAGGTGTGCTGTGCTGTTCACAGCTCAGCCTGAAGTCTGTAAGATGGGATCTGGGGCAGTAGAAGCTGGATGACAGTCACCAGGCTTGTTTGCTTACTCCAAAGGGATGAAACATCGGTGTGTGTTCACCTATCCTAAGCCCTGTTCCAAAATGCTAATCATCCAAGCTGATCTATGCCCAGGTCCTACACTCCCTGCACTGTGCTGCAGTGTTTCATTAGCTGGATATCTTAGAGGTATCACATTCACTATACCTATCTGGAACTTATATTAGGATACTTTTCTACATGGCTGTTCCTCTTTTCTTATGTTCTATTTGTGTCATGGCAGTATTGTTCACCTATGATGATGAGAATTATCCTAGACACTTCTTTTTCCTCACTTCCAATTAGTAGACACTTTTTTTCCTTTCTTTTTCTTTTTGTCACTTCTTATATCTGCTCTTTTCTCTCCATTTTTAGGATGTTTTATTGCATTGACTAAGAACTATTTCCTTGAGGCTAGTTTTGCCCCGCTCCACCATCAATATCCTTTCTTCTGAGTTCTCCACCTTACTTCATAAGTGATATTTCTGAAACACAATCTGATTGTGCTCCTTTCCTACTTAGAGTAGTTCCCTTTTGCTTCAGTTAAAGAATGGGTTCCATAGGCAGAATGCAAAATGTAATCTGGAGCTTCTGGATTTCCCTCAAATGGTCCTTCACAGAAGTTAAACTTGCCACTTCTATTTACAACTTAGTAGCCAGAACACAGGACACACACACCTGCCAGGGAAACTGGGAAATCTGTAACTTTGCGGAAGTGTCTTTAAACAGAAGCCTCTTTCTCTTTTCTGATAACTGGAAAATAACGATGATGACTGGATGAGAATATCTAGTTTGGATGTCAAGGAAGAAACCTCATTTTAGGGGTGACAAAACAACAAGGTAAACTCCCATTCTAGACCTGGCTTGCTCACTTCCGTAGTTGTTCTTTTTCTTTTTCTTTTTCTTTTCTTTTCTTTTTTTTTTTTTTAATTTTGGAAGGAAAAATAAAATCTCTCTTAAGCCAGTATTACTGTGTACTTCTGTCACTCACAAATGTGAGGCTAGTCTGAACTAACAATAGCAATAAAGGATGGATCTGTTCATCCCTTGTTGATTTTCCTGCCACTCAACACCTCTCACATCTACCACTACAGTGGATTCTAAGGGGAAAAATAGGCCACTAATATTAAATGAAGTGAGAAATTATAGCTGTAATGCTTGGTACATATTTTCTGTTTCAGGAGAAACTATCACTTTTCTGACTATGTTAGTTTAAAAAATTTGTACTGTGTAGATGGATACAGCTCTACACATTACATTTTTAAAGTAGAATATTAAAAGCACTTAGTCCATAAAAAGGTCACTCAGCCCTTCAAAAACAGGACTGTGACCTGACCCTGAGTCCTCTTTCTCCAACTTTCTTCTTGTTTTCACATGTGTGCACAAATGCGTGCACAGAGAAGATAGAATGCAAGAAAAGCTAATTTAGAAAACATCTAAAATAGAGTAGGTATTTCCTATAGAGGTATACATCTTATCTTCTTTTTACTATTTTTTGCGTTTGAATTTTTATTTACTCTAGGAATTTGTATTGTTTTTTCATATCAATTAGACTTTTCCAATGTAATCTTTGCTGTTTGTTGATATATATGATAACTATGCACATACACACAGAGAATGGTACACACTTTGGCTTTTTGAAGTAGAGCAAAATTTTAAGTCCACATGTTATTATTTAGAAGGACATATTTAGGCTACACATAAAATTTAATTCTCTACTATAGTCTCAGGAGGAACGAGCTAAGGTCTGCAGCAGAGTCAGTGTCTTTGATGGTTTTCATCTAAGATTCACCAGAAGAAAGAGATACAATAATTTTAGGGATTTAAAAGAAGGAAAAAAAAAAAAAAAGGATTTCACAATCTTTTAAAGTGGTTTAAGGCTGTTACAAAGAAACAACATAAAGTAGATGGCAGAAAACTAATAATTTTATCCACATAATGGTTTCCTATCTGTATTCTTCCCAATAAATAAAATAAGAAACTAGTTTAGAACACAGGAGATTCATTTATTCTTACCATGAGGTGGGATCTACTGTACAAAGTTGGGTGAGTATTTTAATAAGGATAAGTCTCTTCCTAAAAAGGAATAATGTAAGAACTGGTGGAAAATATTATATAATGCAAATTAGAATGTTTTATAATTTTGTGATAGAAAGAAATGTGTAGAGATAGATTATTTTTAAGTATTGAAGGTCAAGATTTGATGACATATGCCACTCTTCCTTCCCTTGTCAGGAATGCAACCATTTGTTTATAGAACTGTGAAGTCATAAGTCTCTTCTTTTCTTGGATTTTTGTTTATTGGATTTTTATTTAACCTGCTAGTAATTAAATGTCAGTCTTTAGACTTCTGATACACAAAATAAACACATTTAAATAATATAAATCAACAAAAGTAGAGTATACTGACGTCAACAGAACAAGCAGATATAAAATACCTCACTCAAATATTTTGTTCCCTCAATCAAATGATGACAGTGAAAAATTATGTTTAAAAATAGAGAAATATTATTTGGATAAACATTTGCTGATGTTCCTACAATAGTCATATAGATTTTTCCCTATAAAATGAGTCCTAAAACAACTTTAGCATAGATTTATTAGAAAAGAAAACTTTGGGTTCCCCTGGTCGAACTATCACTATGAAGTTTGCAATATCCTCCATTTCACATGGAAGTTGGCCTGTTGCCTCTGCCAGCAATTACTTTTCCTGTCTCAAATGATCGCTCTTTTCTGCCTGTTCAAATTCTGTCAACTTCTTAGGATCCATTTAAATTCCTTTCATTTTCATAAAGAATTTCTACTCCTTTCCATTCCCCACCCCCCCCCAAAAAAAGATGTTTTCTCACTATTTACAATTGTTACTATTTGGGTAGTTGTTCAAGACGACCTTTTCTACAATTGCCTGCAAAAAAGGAATCATTGTTGAACCACACTTTATAGAGTTCCTTGGGCCTAAAATATTAAAAGAATGTGAATAAACAGATTAAAAAGCAAAAGCAATAATTTTTTGTTACCAGTGGTCTCGATTTATCTAGAGAACTGGAATATTGTCAGTTTGATACCAGAACAGTGATAGATATAATAACGGAAATGGAAACACAAAACCTTGAGAACATGCATTGTTCGCTTGATTACTATGTAGGATGTTAATTTAATTATGTTTTCTCTTTCCAGTGCAGAGATATTATAAAACGTAAATAATTGAAAGTTACATATTGGAACACTGGGTGGCTCAGTCGGTTAAGTGTCTGCCTTGGGCTCAGGTCATGGTCTCAGGGTCCTGGGATGGAGATCTGCATTGGGCTCCCTGCCCAGTGGAGTGCCTGCTTCTCCCTCTCCCTCTGCCTGCCACTCTGCCTACTTGTGCTCTCTCTCTCTCTGTCAAATAAATAAATAAAATATTTTTAAATTTTTTTTAAAAAAGTAATATATTGATATAAAGATATATGTATTTTATATGTATATATATACATATACATGAACATTTCTATATACATTAAATAGTTATTTTAATAATTATTATTAACCATTATATACAACCATTATTATATGAAGTGTTATTTCCATTTCTCCAACGTTTAAAAAAGAAGCTATCACAACATGAACGTTCAGTACTTCTTTATTTAGTAGAAATAGGGACAGATCCCAAATAGGAATAACTGAGGCTTTAAATGAGTAGTTGAGAAAATGAAAAAATATAGATGATTTTTTTCCTAAGACTTTTTCTGTAAAAGAGAGATAAGAGGTGAGTGGGTAAATATATTACCACAGAAAAATAAAGTTAGGAATAAAGAAAAAACAAAGCATCACATCGCTCACCAAATTTTCTCCTGAGTGCTAGAAGCAAAGAAAGTCAACATATTATTTTTAGTTGTGCCAAGAAAGAGTTACATTTTTGGAATTGTCAATCCATTTTTAGAAGTAAAAACCATGCCTCATTCCAGAAATGAGTGAACACTTTCATTGTGCTAGACACTCTTTCAAGACCTAGAGCTAGAACTAGACATCCATTACTGTACTGCCCTGAAGGACTTCACAGCTCAAACTAGAGGTGGTATTCTGGTGATTACCACCACCACCAGGCCATCAACATCTGTGCAACAAAAGCACTAAGTGCTTGGGAGCACAGAGGAGGTAGCTTCATCTAGACCTGGAGAAGATCAGACATGGAGTCTTCGAGAAGGTGAAGTGAGTTGAGGAGAAATTAGCCAAACAGATGGAACTCACATTTTCTTCCCAGTCATTTGATGGAGGGCCTTTGAGTGGTCATTTTGTTGAGGTTCATTTCACCTATCTTCTCCCAGGTCCCCACCTTAAAGTATTGTATGGACAGTCTGAACCCCCAAACAACAAAAATGATGCCAACAACAATAACAATAGGACAAACTGTTTTCTGATTATTTGCTCACACTCACGAACCATTAAGAACAACTTACTTTCTTTTCTTTTAGTAGCATTTTACTTGTTACTACAGCTTTCTGACAATTAGTATTTATTTTTAGTAGTAGTACATTCTCAGCTTTTTATACATATCCCTAACTCCTGTATTGGAGAATATCCAGAGCTAACATAGGTATTAATAGTTGATATCCTGTTTTAGGAACAATTAGAAATTTAACTTTAGCAAGAAATGGGAACTTTTTCATTTATCTAACATCAGTAACAAAAGAAAGTCAACAGAGTCTAAATCATAGAAAAGTAAACTTTAAATGATAATAATGTCTAGATTAACTCTCCTAAAATGTTCCCATCTATTTCATACAACAGTATTAGCTATAGTCATCATGTTGTATATTATATCTCTAATGGATGATTATCTTTTGGGGGGGGGGGATTGGAAAAAAAACTTAAAAAAAAAAATGCTTGATTCAGGCCACCTGGGTGGCTCAGTGGGTTAAGCCTCTGCCTTTGGCTCAGGTCTTGATCTCAGGATCCTGGGATCAAGCCCCGCATCGGGCTCTCTGCTCAGCAGGGAGCCTGCTTCCCCCCGCTCTCTCTGCCTGCCTCTCTGCCTACTTGTGATCTCTGTCTGTCAAATAAATAAATAATATCTTTTTTAAAAAATGCTTGATTTTTAAAAAAAAATTTAACACAGCCACCTAGATGTCCTTATTTATTTTTAATTGAAGTATAGACCATACACAATGTTACATTAGTTTCAGGTGTAAAACATAGTGATTTGACATATGTTATGCTATGTTCACCACAAGCGTCATTATTATCTATCACCCCGTAATGCTTTATAGTACTATAGACTGTATTCCCTCTGCTCTACCTTTTATCCCTGTGACTTTTTCATCCCATAACTGGAAACCTGTATCTCCCACTCCTCTTCACCCATTTTACTCATCCTCCTACCTTGATACACAAAATAATTTTAAATGAACTAAGATATCCACTATCCAAGGGAACTCAAGTTGAATCATTGTATAATATGAAGAATCATTTTATGATATGAACCACTATTTTTAAGGAGTTTTTTAGCTTACAGATGTATTTTTTTTGCTTTTCTTAAAATTTTTTGCTTTTCTTAAAATTATATATATTTTGCTTTTCTTAAAATTATATATATTTTTTCAGTGATTCATCAGTCTTATATAATACCCAGGGTTAATTACATGACATGTGCTCTTTAATGTCCGTTGTCCAGTTACCCCATACTCCAAGGGAGATGAACCGTAAGAGACTCTTAATCATAGGAAACAAAGTGAGCATTGCTGCAGGGTAGGGGTTCCAAGATTATTTTTATAAGAGTTGAATGAAATTATGAAAGCTATCTAACCATGGTGTTAGTAGGAGCAGTAGTGATTTGAAATTTATTGCTGAAATCCTAGTGGTTTTGGGGATCCATATGTATTTGTGGAAAAAGATATTGCTAAAGTACTCTAATGACTTAAGGATTAACTTATGTTACAGTGTGTCAGCAGAGAAATGACATTAACTATGTGTTCATTTTACAAAGTTGCAAAGCCCTAATAAGGTCCAAACAAGTAAATATTCCCTCTATTGCTTTATTTTTAGGTCATGATCCAAAATAGTAGAACTACACAACTCTAGTCTAAGCAGCATCATGAAAAAGTAGCAACCATTACACGATGCATTCTCAGTAGGGGTGAGTGGAGTGGGTGGAAGTTTTATATTGGGGGTAAAACCTCCTATTCTTTCAAGTGTAAAGCCACTACATATAATTTTATATATCTATAAAATTATGGTACACACATACCCCATATACCACATATCACACATGCTGTACATGAGCAAATATATAGCATACTGTGGTATTACACTTCCATGAAGACAATTAGAAAAAAAGTCTAAAAATATCTTTAAAAGTTTCCTTAGAAGGCAAAAATGGAAAAAGAAAAGTTGAGAAATAATGTATTATACAATACAAATTTTAGTTTCTCATGGTGATAATGAGAAGCAGATATATTACTTTTCCATTAAATGCTGCTAGAGTAATAACTGAGATTAGCTTGATCTCATATATTTTATGAGATCTTGAACACAGACTCCCCTTTTGCTCCAAGTAGTAACACAGAATTCAGCAGAATTCAAATCTAAGGTCACAGGTAGGTAGACAGATGTGACAGGTAGATGTTACCTCAGTGCTTACTTGCTGCTTACTGAGCATCAACTTCAAGCATGTATGACACTGAATTAAGTATTATACAGGTAAAATAAACATCAGAAATAATCCTATCATCATAGGACTTACAATTAAGAGGGGAGAGAAGACTTGTATGAAAATCGAAAACATACACATGCCCTCGTTAGTGGTACATTGTTAAAAGCTGAAGTTCTGTTTCCCCAGCACTTCACACATTGCCTGGAAAGGAACCATTGCTCTGTAAATTTTTACAAAGTTATAGAGAAATTCAGGTAGAATGCCACAGTCACTCTGAAACTGGAGAATCCAAGCTTTATTCATGGATTAACTGCACAGAAAAGGTTATCAGTTCAAACCATGCCCAAATAAAATACACGTTCCATGAGCAATAGGGTCATTGTCAGTGTAGAAAAAAGTATAAAACACAAGTGGAAAATACAGAGACAAATATTTTTGGTGGCATGTATAGGGGGGAAATTTTTACTTTGACCAGGAGAAAATAGAATGACATTTTTAGTAAAACTAATCAATAAAATTCTATTAAAATCATTTGATAAACATTTTTCTTCTGGGAGTAAAGGCATCCTTATTGTTAGAAATTTTAAAGTTTATAGGATGACTACCTATTAGAGATTTTTTAAAAAAATTATTTATTTGTCAGAGAGAGAGAGAGAGAGCACACAGTCAGGGAGAGTGACAGGCAGAGGCAGAGGGAGAAGCAGGCTCCTTGCCGAGCAAGAAGTCTGATGTAGGACTCAATCCCAGAACGGTGGGATCATGACCTGAGCCAAAGGCAGCTGCTTAACCAACTGAGCCACCCAGGCATCCCTGTTAGAGATATTTTTGAGAGATTTTCAAATTTAGTTAAGATACTGGATGAACCAGTTACCTTTAATGTAAGTCCAATCATCCTATAGTGGTAATGGTTGTGTAGCAGAAATACCTGTGTTTAGCGGCAATTTTTTAAAAAGATTTCCTTTATTTGAGAGAGAGAGAGAAAGAGTGAGAGAACACAGATGGTGGAGAGGGAGAAGTAGGCTCTCTGATGAACATGGATCCCCATGTGGGACTCAATCCCAGGACCCTGGGACCATGACATGAACCAAAGGCAACCATTTAACTGACCGAGCTACTCAGGCGCCCCATTTAGCAATAATTTCGAATTGGTTATGGCAAATGTTTGATGCACTCATAGAGAATTCTTCATCACTTGCCTTGAAAGTTATTCCATTCAATAAATTGTTTCCAGAGGATATTAATAACCTTTATATTTTATGCTCTTCTTACTTGTACCACTAAAGTTACTGCTTTTGTGGATCAAGTTGTCCTAGAGGTACTGGTAATACTTTCTCCTAAAAGTATTTCTAGTATGGAGATTATGAAAGAGTTTCAGAAATGCACTATAATGAGGCTTTTTTTTTAAACATTGTTTACTTTTCTGACATCTGAGAATTTCAAACTTAGTTTCCTTAAAATGCCTTAAAATGTGAGGCGCCTGGGTGGCTTAGTGGGTTAAGCCTCTGCCTTCTGCTCAGGTCCTGGTTTCAGGGTCCTGGGATCAAGCCCTGCATCCAGCTTTCTGCTTAGTGGGGAGTCTGCTTCCCCCTCTCTCTCTGCCTGCCTCTCTGCCTACTTGTGATCTCTCTCTCTCTTTCTGTCAAATAAATAAATAATCTTTTTAAAAATGCCTTAAAATGTGTTTGCCTGCAGTTAGAATAGCTTTGTCTTCTGCAGCTGAATAGCTCGTCCTATTCACATGCCTCTGTTTGTTGCAAACAGTTGATCCTGTGTTGGAACTCCTGCCTTCACTCCAGAACCAGTTCTCTGAAGATGATTCATATGTCTCTTCTCCTGACCCACTTCCCCAAGCAAAACAAAGCTACAACAATACCATTCTCCTAGTGGAAAGACAAACAATCCACATTTCCATATAGACATCTACCTACAGATGAATTTATTTTCAATAAATACTGTTAACCACTATGAAGATAATCATATGCAGAAGAGTAAGAGACATGTTTGCTGAGAGAATGAAAGATCTATTATGTATCATTCATGAAGTAAGGAAAAGTAAAAGATGTGCTTTCTCAAAATGATTTCCTAAAAATCTCCTGAGAAAACTAAGTGGGTATAATGTATCATCTGTGATTGTAAAATTATGAGATTAGTTGAAATTAGAGCATTGGAAGGTTCTATAGAAAAGTTTTAGAAAGATATATACTGTTGATATGAGCAGGTCTCTAGGATCAACTGTATAAAACTATGAAAAATGTGTGACTTTGTCACTTATAATCAGTTTTCACCTCTGGCTTAACTCAGCGGTCTCTGTGTATACTTCTCTGTGCCCTACTTTATAATGTTTTTCCCTATTGCATATACATATTTATTCTTTCCTCTTTGCAAACAATATTATCATCTTCATAACATTTTGATTGTTAAATCTATTGTCCAGGCATCAATTCTGCATCCCCAGCTGATGGCAGGATACCAAGATCTACAGCTAGCATCTCAAACTCAAATATCCTAAAACATATTCAGTGTTTTCTTTTTTTCCAAAAATCAAAATCCTCTATTTGGTTTTCTTTCTTTAAGCAGATCATATTGTGATGAAGATTTCAAACATGGTTTTCAAATTCTAAAACAAAGAGATATCCTTTTCTTGTAGTTAAGCCATTATTGTTTCTTTATATAGTTCTTACTATTACTAATTATTTTTTATTACTAATTGTTATTAGCAATTTTATTGAGATATTTTGAGTCAAGTTTAAAAACCATTCCTATGACAACTATACAGTTATAAGTAAATTATTTGCTTCTAAGTTTTATTCATATTCTATTGTGAAAGGAAGCTGCTATTTCTCTATATTTCTGCAGGTTTTTTATTGTAGCCAGCTTAGTAGTTGTTGCTAGTAGACTATGAATGTAAACCATAAATCAGAATTTCTTCACTGAATTTGACTATCACCACTCCTTAAAGCATATTATATACCCATTATCATTTCCTTGGTGTCTCACTTCTGCCCAGTGAACAAGTATCTTAACAAGATACAGCACAAGTACCAAGCCTTCTACATAGTTCCCCTACCTCACCTTTCTAAAACATTGCTGTTTGTGTTTTTCTTTTGTTATTTGGTCCTTTGTATTTTCTTCCCTTTTGTGCTTTAAGTTCCATGATGGGAAAGGTGGTAGCTCCCAATCAGCCAGATTGTACCTAGCACAAAAATTTGTGCACAGAATTTGGTTATCTGGTTGAATTGTTTAACATTACACATTAAATACATATTTGTTAATTGACTTGTCTCAGTACATGACTGTAGTTAAGGGAGGAAAACATATGTAGCATAGGAAATATTTTGCAAGCTGTTTTCTGAATCTGCAGGGCAATTTGCCTGAGGCACTAACCAGAGAACTGGGCCATGATCCTTCTACACTTGGGAAATGCATGATTATTTATAGACATAAAGGTAAGGAGCATATATTATGTGTAGCATAATTTTAAAAAATTATATAGAATCTTATTACTGTACCTGCATATAAGAAATCTTTGTGGTAAAAGTTTACTCTTTGAAGTACATTTTTCTTTAGTATCTTACATAAGAAAATAAAGCCAACATTAAAAAGGATTTTTTCCCATGCTCCAAAACATACCAAAAGCAAAAACAAAAAATTCTATGTCAAAATGTTTTTCTTAGGCTTCAAAGTAAACTAAGAAAGCATTTTATTTGTGATTATCATGAAGTCAAAAATTCACACATTTGATTTTTGACAGAGTGTACCATAATTTATTCAAATAAAAAGTCTGTGTTGGTATCAAATCATAAAGATGAAAAATAAAATTGTATTTTTTGAAAATAATCAATTTAAATGAAATATTTTTGGAAGTTCTCCTGTTTTTAGAATTTGCTCTGCAAGCTCCTTATAATCACCACTTATCTGCATTTCAAAGAAGGCTGGACACTGGTGTTTTGTTCTTTATTTTATTAGTATGAGGACTAGAACCCAAAAGCCTAGAAAGATTGTTTCAGAAAACAGGAATATCTGAGCAAAGTGTGAAACTTTTTAAAAAGTTTACTACTAGGAAATTCAGATTTTTTTCTTCTGTTTACACCATTTTCTCACTTATATGTTTTAAATAATTATCTTTTTTTTAAATAATTCCTCTTCAAAAAATGTATTTTTTAAACTCTTGATATAATCTGGTAATGAATACTCCTAATTGTATTATAGAAGTAAGTATTTTTGTTCTGCTTTTTTGCCTTAGTAAAACTCATTTACTAAAAAGTAGAAATTATGCCAAGATAAAAAATTTAAAATAACACCTGTGGGCCTGCAATAATAGTCTAAGACAATGCTAGAAATGTTTATAGTAATATTCACTTAACAAACTTTGTACTAATAATAACAACGGAAACCCTCAGACATTGCTGAGAGAAGTATCAATAGATACAACTACTGGAAAATTTGCAATATCTCATAAAACTAAACATATTCATGCCCATCCTATGATCCAGAAATTCCTCTCCTAGAGAAAGTCTCAAGCCCAACCCATACTATCCCCAAAATGTATGTATTCACATGTATTCATACATACTCACAAAAAAGACTTGTGTAAGGATGTTCATGGCCACAGTAGCCAATATCTAAAAGTATCCTTCATAGGACACTGGATAAAGTAATATCTTCATGTAATGGAATACTATACAGCAACAAGAATAAGCAAACTATTGCTATATGCACTAATATGGACAAATCACATAAATTTAATGCTCAAAAAGATAAAGCAGACACAAATAACTATTTTATATAAAGTTCAAAAGCAGAAAAACATATTCATTATTGTATAAGTCAAGATGGTGATTATCTTTGGGCAAAGTTGTACCTGGGAAAGGTATGGCAGTAGGTGGGTGAGTGTGTTTGTGATATTGACAATTCTTCTTATTTTATTTTTTCCAACAGAGTACTTATCTTTATGTGTCTGGCTTATTTCACTAAGGATAATGTCCTCAAAATCCCATCTATGTTGTGGCATACTACAGAATTTCCTTCTTTTTAAAAGCTGAATTGTATTCCCTTGTATTTATACACCACATTTTTTTTATCCATTCACCTGTCAGTGGATATTTGATGTTTTCACAACTTAGCTATTGTGAACAGTGCTGAAATAAACATGGAATTACTATTATCAAGATCCTGACTTTAATTCATTTAGATAAATAGCCAGAATTGGGACTACCAAATCATATGATAGTTCTTTTTTAGTTTCTCTTCACATGAGTGTGTTATCTTTGTGAAACTTTAGATAGGAACTTATTATTTTTTACTTTTCTGTGTGTATATCTCACTAAGGTTTTTAAAAATCTTTAAAACCTATCAAAAGAACCTTGTACTAATAAATTATTTAATTAAAAATATTTGAGGTTTCCAGTTGAGTTCTTGCCTCCAAATTGCCCTAAAAGAATATTTTTAAACCAAAAAACTATATTCATAAATTAATATCAAATGCTTTTTTGTCTTTATTTTTACTTTATGTTTCCTTTTTCCTCAATAAATAAATAAATTAAAAAATAGATTTAATGAATGGAGAATAGTTTTCATAACGACATTTATTTTACAAAATATTTCCAGTAGAGGGAGCATCACCTTTTTTTAACTATAAGAAATTTTATTTTAAGAACCATCAATGAAAATAAATATATTTATATTTTTAAATATAATTAAAGTTCTTCATTGAGAGATGAATTACTCTCATCTAAGACCAGTCTAAGAGAAAAATTGTATTCAATTAATCAAAGAAGAAGAAAAACCTGATGATAAAGAATATATATACCATACAAACTTCTATAATGGGTGTGTGTGGTTTTCAGAGGATTACATCTTTGGATTATTCATAGAAAGCATTTTTTCACAATTATTTAATATTAATGAAGATAAATTCTTATAATTATGATCATCAATTTGAAATAAAATTTTTGTGAATTTCAATAAAACTAGACAAATATCAAAGGATGTACTAATGAAGATTATATATCTAAGAATAATACTTATAACAAATATCATGGTGAATTACCATTATACAAATTTGATTTTATTGACCAAAATGGTTTAGTTACTGATATTAAACTTCCTAAATCTGTCAACTAAGTTACTTCGATTTCCTTGAAAAAAAAAGCCATATCATCATCTAAAATACTAAAAAATAATTATAGTAAAATGATCCATTTCACTTATAACATGAATTTTGTGCTCCTTTTCATGAAATTTTTGTAAATATAAAATCTCTACTCTCTTTGTTTTAATCACCATATATAAAATTTGTGACAATTGCAGTTACAAAAGTTTACAGTCATATTAAGATATTTTTCACTGAAAATATCCTAGTTTACAGTGGTTCAACCCTGTACTTTGGAAAAAAAAATTCAAAATTATAATAACCTTCACAATTAGTTGCTGTTCCTACAGGTATATCAAAATAACATAACTTCCTGTAAGGCAGTTTTTATGACATACACTATGTTTTCTAAGGTGTCCAAAGATGAAAAATTGACATTGCAACCCAGAAGACAATATTTACATACTTAAAATAGAAATTAATGTACAGCAACTTACTTACTCTAATTATTTGATTTCAATCTTTTTGAAAAGCTTATGGGCCATAAAATTGGAAATCTTAGGATAATTGTAATGGTAAAGTAAAATTTACATTGGTGATTCAAAAGTCTATATAAGCATAATCTTGCATCTATATTGTTTGATTAAGAATAAGGGTTAAATTATCTGATCTTTTGACTAGACTCTATTTTTAAAAAAATTAATAAAAAAGGAAATCCCACCAAATATGATTGGACATGATAAGAAATTTATATGTCATAGAACAATTTTGTTCTTCAATAGATTTCTTATAATATCACTTTTTCCAAAAAGATTATTCTTGACATAGAACACATCTAATGATTTATTTATGATTTTGTTCTAATCTGTTACCTGAACTAAGCTCTTTAGACATGGTACTTACAAGGCCTTAAGTGTTATTTATTTAACTTAACCTCTGGATATACCAACAATGATCAGAATTTCTCTAATCAGTACATGCTTATGTTCCAGATATTTTCCTACTTAAAAATATTTATTTCTAATTACTAAATGTTTTATAACTTTCAGAAAAAAAGAAACACTCAGAATTTTTATTTCACGTAGAAAAAAGAAACTCTAAAAGCAATTTGAGAAAGAAAAGCTAGGTTTGCGAAATAATTTTTCTAGGGTAATCTCAGCTGCAAATAATACGAGGCCAGTTACTAAAAAGCTCTAATTAGCGAAAACAGAACAATGTAACATGTTTTTAGAGGTCTTGATAGACTGCTGGACAGTTTTAGATAGAAAACAATGCAATTTATGGAATACTTTCAACAAGTCAATTTCTAATTGCATTCCTGACTTCACCAATAACAAGTGGTTGCAACCTAGTGCACAAGCTTAAACAGTTCTTCAACTGGTAAATACAAGAGGACTCACCTGAGTAACAGTGTTGCTTCCCAAAAGTAAAATCCCGAAACTAATGTCCGAAAGTGTCTCACGTGGGCCATGATACGGAGAGATTTTCACGATCCTGAAATTAGTCTTATCCAAGGCATGGGGGATGAGAAAGCCAGGAACGAAAATGTGCAATCTAACTCCGTGTGGTGTTGCAGACGAACGCCTGGGAAGCTTCAGCACCGTAGACAGCTCCCCGCAGTCAGTAAAAGACCTTTTCTTTCAAACACTTAAAATTCCCTTTCGACCCCTGCTCTCAGCATGGAGCAGAAGGAAAAATTCTCGGGGTACAAATGTGCAGGTGACTTATACAGTGAACGCGGAATAAGGGGTGAGATGAAATGTCTGAAGTGCCTAGGTTCTGGGCAACAGTTCACTGAAGCTTTAGCGGCAAAGAAAGATTGCTTGTCCTTCCCTGACTCAGACACTGGAGAAAGAATAGCAGCAACAGCGGGGACAAGGATGCTTCTGCACCTGCTCCAAGCGCCACTCGACGAATCCCACTCTCCACCTTTGAGTAAAACCCGTCACAGCTAGCGCGGCAAAGGGAAGCGGGGGCGGAGCCAGACGACAGTGTTCTGTCTGCCAATCACGACCGCACAGCGGGACAGAGTGGCAGGCCACTCACGACCGTAGGCGGTGCTTAATACTTTACCCTTTAAAAAAAGCGGTGAATAACTGGTGCAGAGCCTTAGCTGTGACTGGAGGGAGTTGGGGGAAGAAAGCTTCAGGACTCAGCATTGGAAGAGCCAGCAGCTTTTGTGAATTAGGTAGCAGAATAGCGCTGGAGAGACACTTTACTGTTCCCTTTCAGGAAAAGGCACAATTTAGGAACAAAAGGTCCCTTCAGATGTGACCCCATGTCTTTGACCTTAAATGCAGGAGTCAACAGTAAACCCAGACCTTTAGAAAGGGCTAGGGAGGAGCAGAAAAAATGTACACGAACATCAATGAAACAGGAGAATCAGCTGTTTCTAGAATTCTCATAACTCTGGCTAGCTTCCTTCTGGCCAGGACGCATTGTTGACTAGAGTAAGTTGAGTTTCTTTCAGTTCTAGTAAGGGTTCTAAAAGGATGAAGGTGGGAAATCTTAAGAGATGAGTACTAGAGACACAGTGGTACCCACCATTTTTTTTCTTACACGTTTTCTGTATCTTAACAGTAAGTTCAAGTGAAGAGGACAAATACATCTTCTATCATTCATCTCTCTCCCCTCTCTCACCCTCCCTCTCTCCCAGCAACAACCTCCCCAACAATGTACACTGGAATTTGGATTTAAGACTAGAAATGAAAAGTGTGTGTAGGTTGTATGCATGCTTATTCATGTATCTCCAAATGAAATTTAAAAAGATTAAAACCTATGCTATTAGATCTTTATAGTAGCTTTTATTTACTATCAACCAAGATTAAAATTTTCACTACTTGAATTTTAGCTTCTCCCTAAAACTCTCTTACCTATTTATTCTGAAAGCCTACTTTAATCACTTAACTTTCTCAATGACTAAACTATATGCCAAAAATGTCTTCTTAGTCTTTCACACAAACATTTTCTTGTTAATTAAATTCCAGCACCAATTGACATATTGACCACCTTGTAATTCTTTATTTAACTGGAAAAGTGTAAGTTATTACCTTCTCACCCTCTTAAATGAGGGCACTGAAAAAAATCTCTTTTTATTCCTTAGTAGACAAGGTTATTTGTCCACTAATAACAAATAACTATTTGTTATTAGTGGACAAATAACAAATTTGTTACTTTTTATAACAAAGAAGTAAGAAGAAAGAATTTTTAGATTTATTTTTATGTATTATTACTATATGTCTCTTTTTGCACTTAATTTTCTTATTTAAATTACAAACTTCCAGAAGTCTCATAAGAATTATCACTGGTTCTACCCATGAATATTTGCACCCAGGGAAGATTCATACAGTTTTAGTCAACTCAGTTTTTCAATCAACCTTTTGAAAACTCATTAAGAACAAATACTTTTTAGTTGGTCATTCTCTGAATGGCAAGAATTCTTTTAAAAACACAATGTAGTCAATGAAACAAAACTTATTATATTTCAAGAAGGCTTGGATTCCTTGCCTTGCTTCACAATACCTAACTGGTAGTATTTTTGGAAAAGTAATCTACTTTTAAGAATATCTTTATGTAACATATTTTTAAAAATATATTTATTAAGGCAATTAAGTTAAATTACTTCTGAGATTCATTCTCACATGAAAAGGAAACAACCAATGGACGTTTATTTAAGTGAACAAATTAATGCATAATATTTAAAAGTCTGAATTTACATTAATCTGTATAGTTAGGTTACATGACAGGATAAGTTTAGCTATTTCATCTCATTAATAACATGAAAGCATATAAATATTATAGTTAATCAAATTAATAGATATACTCAATCAGTTTTGGGGTATAAATGTCATGTAAGAGAATGGTAATATGAAATCCCCATATTACTGGTTTTTCATAGCACCATTATTATTTCCTTCAAATTATATATGAAAAGTTATGATCCTCATCATTTATTTGTTTGACTTTTCCAAGGCAGTGAGGATAATGGCCATTATTTAGCACAGAACCTAACATATAGTAGATACTCAATAGTCATTGAATGTATTAATAATCATATTAGAAATGCAATATATATTTTTTGGATTAGATTTGTGAATTTGTTACAAAGCATTGGGTACTAGGTTAATTTTGATTAAATAAATCAGAAATTAATCAAAGAGTGGGTGGTAGTGCTTTGTTTCTTAATTTAACATTTAATGATTAATTTTCCAGGGCTTCCTGTCTAGGAATTTTAATGTTGTTTGCTTTTAATTTCTGTAAGATCAAAATGAATATCATGCATCTACGTATTTGTGACAACTATTCTTATAAATTTTATCCTTTTAAGAATAATAGTCCTGATTGGCTGAGTAGGTGAATGAAAGTGTTTTTGAGAAAAAGGCCATTCTATGGCTGATGACTAACTGACCAACCCATTTATATAAAATTAAGCTGGATTCTGACTTGGTCAAATCTCTTCTCTTCTCCTCATTGCCTTTATTATTTCTTGAACTAATGGATTATATTTTATATTATATAAGATATGAGATTTCAGAACTGAATGAGATATTAATCTTCATCAGACTTTATACTTTCCTTTCACAAAAGAGGTAATTGTAACCTGAAGTGGTTAGGTGATGGTTACAAGCCCTCATATTCAACAAGTTGAAAATATCAAACCCACTGGATGGCTCAGTGGGTTAAGCCTCTGCCTTCAGCTCAGGTCATGGTCCCAGAGTCCTGGGATCGAGCCCTGCATCAGGCTCTCTGCTCAGTGGGGAGTCTGCTTCCCACCCCCCTCTGCCTACTTGAGATCTCTGTCTGTCAAATAAGTAAATAAATAAATAAATCTTTAAAAAAAAAAGAAAATATCAAACTTGAATTTGGTGTCACTAGTTCAGTGTCTAGCATTTTGTATTCTCCCCCTACACTGTCTTTAATATTTCTACTAGTGTCTCAAACTATATGCATATTGACTAACCTACAGATAAGTCCAGTCAATTTCAGTCCAGTGATAAAACTTTCCTTATATGCTCAGTTATTAATACCTATGATCTAAAACATATTATTTTATACATAAAATAATATGATTTGCAATTTAGTAAAAGACTTATTTATTAAAGTCAATGTAGTATGTGGTTAAAAATAGTTTATTGAGGGGCACCTGGGTGGCTTAGTGGGCTAGGCCTTTGCCTTCAGCTCAGGTCATGATCTTGGGGTCCTGGGATCGAGCCCCTCATCAGGCTCCCTTCTCAGTGGGGAGCCTGCTTCCCCTTCTCTCTCTGCCTGCCTCTCTTCCTACTTGTGATCTCTCTCTCTCTCTGTCAAATAAATAAGTAAAATCTTTTTTAAAAAGTTACAAAAAGTAATGTCATTTTTAGAATAATTAGAATATTCATATTTTTGAATTAATATTCTGGGAAAGTTGAAAGTCTTAATTTGTTTTGGTCTTTTTTTTACTTTTATTTAGAGAAAATTGACAAATAAAATAATACTATATTTAAAGGATAAAACATAATGATTTGATATACGTGTATACACTCTGAAAAGATTTTCCTACCTGAATTAAATAGCACATATTTACCTTTCTAATTTTCCCTTTTTGTTCAAATTAATCAACATATGATGTACTATTTGTTTCAGAAGTACAAGTCTGTGATTCATCAGTCTTATATAATACTCAGTGCTCATTACAACATATACCCTCACCAATGTCCATCACACATTACCCCACCCCTCCAGCAGCCCCCCCCCCCCAGTTTGTTTCCTATGATTAAGAGTCTCTTATGGTTTGTCTCCCTCTCTGGTTTCGTCTTATTTCATTTTTTTCCTCTCTGCCTTGCTTCCTAAATTCCACATATCAGTGAGATCATATGATAACTATCTCTGATTGAAGAAAGTCCTAATTTAGGTGTCAATCAGAAAGTTGCTTATTCAATACAAATCAGATAGAGGAGAATTAATCTTATTGCAGATGTAGATAATGTCACCAAGTATGTGAACATAGTGAATTTATCTTTTGTATAGGGATCTGCCTAATATGAAACAAACTACAATAATCATGACATGTTAGCTGATCAGGTGCCTCTTTTAGGAATAGTGGTGGAAATATCTAATAATTTATCTCCTTTTTCTTGTCCAGGATTCAGAATTTCTCACATGAATCTCAGCAACAGCCTCCTAATTGTTTCTCCTGCTTGCTCTGTTATTCCCATTCATTAATCCTCCCTTGTAAATATTAAGGGGTTTTTGTTTGTTTCATTTGTTTGTTGTTTTAGTAAGTCAGAAAATGTCACTTGTATTCCTAAAACTGTTTAATGCTTTTCCATTGCAGTAGATTAAAATCTATAGTTCTCTTTACAGATGACAAGGCTCTGAATGATTTTCTATTGGAAAATCAGAAAGCTCCTCAACTTCATTTTTTCCCAGTCTCCCATTTCCCCGACTATGCACCAATAACATAAGCTGTTTCTTATCTCTTGATTTCTCTACTTCACTTTTCCTTTTGGATTTCTTATGCCTAATCTTTCTAGTCATTAATTCATAATATAAATCTTTCTTTCAAAAAATTTTCCTTTTACCTTCAAATCAGGATTCATGTCTTTCATAGATTAAATTATAATTTAATGTTTGCGTTTGTTTGAATACTCTCGAAAAGCAGAGGCAATATGCATCTTTTTGCTAATACAGTATCTGGTATATTGTAGGTGACCAGGAAATATCTGTCAAGTGAATGAATGAATGCATAAATATTCTCTGCTCTTGGTTCTCCCTTTTCTAGGTCTATTCTCATTAATCTCTTTTAACCCCATTCTTTCTTCAAAATTATTTAAAATATCTATGTCGTGGTGTTCTTTCCAGGCCAAATATATTCCTTTGCCATCTAAACGTAACCTTCAAGTTTATATGTGTGCCCTCAGTTCATTCTAAGAGTGCCTTCTTTATAAGATTAATATTATATAGTATATTATAATTTTTAATATTTTAGCACTCAGACTGTCATCTTTTTCTCAGAATTGTAGTGGTAATTTGCCATAATTCCCTAGATGATTTTAAATAGTGAGCTATTTAAAGCAGTTATTTTACTGAATATTTCATTCTTTCCCTGAATATTTGGTATTAAGTAGGCATAACTTGAAAATGTACCTCCAAATCATTTCTTCAACCAATTTATTTATCAACAAATAGAGTTTATAATACGCATCATCTTAGGTGCTTCCTGAAATATACATGTGAATGACAAACAAATCTTGTTCCAGAGGAACCACAATCTATATAATATGTAAGATATACATGAATATTCATTGTATCTCATAGAATGTAAGTATTGAATGATGCAAGGAGAAATGCTATGGGAATTCAAATGATGTACTTTAAAATGGAAAGCAGGAGAACATTAGAAAATTTTCATGAAGTAGGGGATATTTAACAAAGCGTTGAAACCAATTCACATTTCATTTTTAGAACTTATGTGGAAATTATAATGAAAAAACTTTGTAAGAGGAGAGCAAAAAAAAATCTTCAAAAACAGAGAAGCAGAAAAAAGTGGGTAAATAGGATTTGAGTGACAACATTTGTGTAGTTTACCTGTTGGATACTTTGCCTATTTTCTTAATTTCTGCTCTCAAGACCTTAAGGTATACATAATCTGATCCATGTTTTAATGATGAAGAAACTGAGATCCAAAAATTTTAAGCAGTTTTTCCAAAATCACAATTTACATTATTGGTACTAAAAAAAAAAAAAAAAAGGAGCGACTGAAGGAAAGTAGTGAAAAAGAAGTTTGAGACGTATTAGAGAGATCCATAGATACTGGGTCAAATAATGCACAAAGTGAAAAATAGTTGCTGAATTTTCTGGATGGTTAATAATATGTAAATATGGTTGTGGTGTCAGGAGATACCTTTATATACTTGTTAATGAACCAATCAATAAAACCCTATTTCATAAAAAAAAAACCATTTCATATTTATACTCCTGAGATTTTCTCATTGTGTAGATTTTTCCATCGCAGGTCTCTTACATATTGAAATATAAAAAAGCTCTTAAATAAAACACAAAACACCATGACTTTAACTGGTATCCTTTTCATTTTTTATCTGAGGTGACTTATGAGCATGATTCTCTTTCTCAGTGTCAAATACATGTCATCACACATTAAATTGCTCGTGGCAGTGAACCACAGATTGAAGTATATCAATACCTTATTTTTCAAAATGGGTAACAATACCACTTTATAAGAAATTCAATAAAAGATCTTCTTCAAAAGTCTCACTTAATTTGAAAATGATGAATACTGACATATATTGTTGAATTTCCAGGCTAGAAAAAAAAAAAAAAACCTGAAAAGTTTTGCAATCCTGTTACATACTCATATTGGTTTATTTCTAAAATAATATTATTTACTTCATTAACAAAAAGTTCAAGCACAAGATGTCAACTGCTACTAAACCTTAATTATTAGGCAATATCTAATCACTTGTGATCTGAAAGCTAAATATGACAATTTTATTAATTTGTAGGATAATAAATTAATGATGCATATATTAATCTCTACAGCTTTGTCAGGAATATTAAGAACTTACCTGTTATTATATATTAACTGAATAACAATTAGCCTGTGTAAACAGTAATCAGAATATGTAATGATATGCTATAATTAATAACTTACCTCTATAGAAAGAACTATAATCTATAAATTTTATAGCTAATAAATATTCTATGATTTTGACTATAATTTCTAATTTATGAAAATGATGAAAATTTATTTATATTTTATAGAAAAATTATTGCTCCCAACTTTCTTTCAAATTTATTTAAGGTTTCCTTAACAATTTATTTCCGGTATCTTTGACTGAATAGATATCCCAAAAAAACCATTTTGTGCTTAGCTAAGATACACAGAAATCACCCAAACCAATGAAAAAGCAGGAAGCAAACAAAAACAAAAACAAAAACAAAAACAAAAACAAACAAAAACAAAAAAAACCCAGGGAGGACTAAAGCTGTAAGGATTCCAACAGTAACCAATTGATCCCTCTTGGACTATAGCTTCAGTTTTTACCATATATATACTCAACTGACTTGGAGGCAAGAACTATAGCTCAAACAAGGCCTAAAAGACATGTTTGTTTGTGTATTTTTTTTTTAATTTTATTCATTCATTTGAGAGAATGAGAGACAGAGAGAGAGAGCGCGCGCGCGAGAGAGAGAGAGCACGAGCAGGGGGAGAAGCAGAGGAGGAAGCAAACTCCCTACTGAGCCAGGAGCCTGACAGGAGCCTCTATGTGGGGCTTGATCCCAGAATCTGGAGATCATGACCTGAGCCAAAGGCAGACGCTTAACCATCTGATTCACTCCAGCGTCCTGGAGTCATGTCTTTTAAAAGAAAAATCCCAAGAATTAATAACCGTAGGAAGCAACTGGGAAAGCTATCTACATTCCAAAGGATTCTGAGAAGGAAACTTGTCTGTCTCAGCTTTAGCTCTTAACAGAAACAAAAAAATCTCACTGAAGACTTATTTGCCAAAACAAACTAACACAGTTTTTGAGCCAGAATTAACACCACCTAAGGGCACATAAATGCCAGGTTACAAATATGTATTTAACTGGTGTTGTGATTGTAATGTCCTAGAAATGTGGCAGAAACAACTGTAGATACTCCCTGGAGGAATATATTTTAAGACTGTGTTTGAAGGAATTTCCACAGATAAAGTTCCAAAAAACACAAGGTCAATAACAACAAAACAAAACAATAACAAAAAACAAAAACAAACAAAAAACAGATGAATAAACAGGCCACCATGAATCCATGAATTAGAGTCAACAAAGCAGTTAAAAAAGAATTAGAAGAGCAAAGACTATAGATGTTGAGCAATGACTGTACACTATAAAATATAAAATAAATGTGCTTATTATGTGAAAATAATAAAAATATGACAAGCACTATAACCTGGCCAGATGGATCTGAAAAATAACCAAGGGAATATCTAGAATAAAACTTATGAAAGCTGAAATGAAAAATCATTGGATAGTTAAAGCATTAGGTTAAATATGCTGAAACAGAATTAGTGGGTTAGAAGATAGATCTAAGAAATTACATAAAGTGAGCCAGCAGAGTCAGAGGTATTCAGAACAATTTCAAAGACATGGAGAAAAGATTCATAATTTCCAGCAAACATTGGATTTGTGTTTCTCCTCTTCCCCTCAAAAAAGGAATAAATTAAATGGGGGTAACTAATTGAGATTTTTATCAAAATGATTAAAGACATAGTTTTTACATTTTTAGAAGTGAGAAGTGTCCCAGGAGGACAAGTAGACTGAAAACTACAATTAGACTGGTCTTAATTGGTACCATTAAATAAAAAAGCATTCAATGACAATTAACACATGAAAAAGGTTTTATTCAAGGGGATAGGGGACTATTACCACAGGTATATCACCACTGAGATGGAATTTTGGAATGGTGGAGAGATACCAGGCTCAATTCCAATATAGCTTGGGCAAATAGAAATTTATAGCCAAGGAGCAGAGTGCAGGTCAGTCAAAAAAAGTTACTAAGAGAAGAGCACCTAGGTAGCTCAGCTGGTTAAGCAACTGACTTCAGCTCAGGTCAGGATCTCAGGGTCCTGGATTCGAGTTTCACATCGGGTTCCTTGCTCAGCAGGGAGTCTGCTTCTCCCTCTCCTTCTGCAGTTCTCTCTGCTTGTGCTCTCTTGCTCTCTTTCCCTCTGTCAAATAAATAAATAAAATCTTAAAAAAAAAAAGTTACCAAGAGAAACAGTGGCCAAGAGGGATTCTGGCTAAACTGACCTAACAGAATTCTTGCTGTAGGTTAGCCAGATGACCTGGGGCACGGTGGAGGATGAGGAACAAGATCAGATACCAATGGCTATCAGATATTGAGAATGTGGGGTTCTGATGGAGAGGAATTAGCAGAATTCTTGCTAAATTTGGACAATGAAGAGGTGAACTCAGAAGTCCAAAAGTCAGGCCTAGTTGGAGTAAAGTTCAGGGGAGGCTGAGTAGAGTTTGGTCAATGAGAAAACTTGTGTCAATACAACAATCTCATACTAAAATCAAAGGAAACTTCTCAATCTCCACAACAGAAAAAAGAGATTATTTTTAAAAGTGAAAAGAAAGACAAACAGCTATAAGCAATTTCTAAGAATCAGAAGTGAACTAAAGGATATCTGAAAAAATGAAAGTAAAAGGAAGGGAATGTTCATAAGGTTACTGTTAACCAATAAATAAATAAAACCAGTGTAGCCACACTAATATTAAACAAAACTGAAGAGAATTGCATATTTACACAAAAAAGAGTCTTTATATAATAAAAAAAGTTTTACCAGAAAGAAATGAAACTTCTAAATGTGTATGCATTTAATAATAAAGCTTTAAAACAAGTAATGCAAAAAAAAAAAAAGAAATTTTAATATACTATTCAATAGCTGTTAGATCAAGCTACAAAAAAGTCAGGATATGAATTTTGAAAGAAAAATACATATATATATATATTTGGTATTATATTGTATATACATTATGTGACGTGTGTGTATATGCACAAATACAGTCAATAATTTTATCTATTTTGTCTATTCAAAGTTATATCTCCAAATTTTGTCATAAGCATTCTTTTTAGGCATGTGTTAAACATCTGTTAAAATTGAACATAATAATGTGTGCTATAAATTTCAACTATCTTAAAGAAGTGCTGTCATTTCAGAGAATTGATTAATGACTGAACCTTAAGCTAAAATGACTCCATTCAGAAACTTGTTGGATGAGGGGGCAAGAGAGGGATGGGAATGGTGTGTGGGTGGCTCAATCTGTTAAGCCTTGGACTTGATTTGCTCTCAGGTCTTGATTTCAGGGTCATGGGATTGAGCCCTATGTAGGGCTCTACACTGAGTGGAGAACCTGCTTGAGATTTTCCCTGTCCCTCTCCCTTTGTCCCCACCCTGTACTCGCTCTCTCCCTAAAATAAATAAGTAATTCTTAAAAAAAAAAAAAAAAAAAGAAAAGAAAAGAAAAAAAGAAACCTGTTGGTGCATGAATATATAAATATTTATCAATATATATGGCAAATGAAAAAATAAAGATAATAAAAATGCAAATTAAAGCAGTTTAGCTGGTGACTAATTAAAAATGTGTAACCTTAAATGGTCATAAAATAAAGGCTGAAAATTAGTAATATATGATACCTCTTTGGCATGTTGGAATGAACAACTGAATGTTCATAAATATAGTAAGAAAAAATAAATGTAAGAGCAAAAATACAGTGTAAAACAAACAATATAGATGACCACGAAAGCCAAATATTTTTGAATTTTAGAGTTGATAAATTTAATAATAATATAACATTATTATACTATAGTAAGCAAAGTATTTGTAGGCAGGATATTTCCTAATAAATAATATAATAATATAATAGTTTAAGTATTGGTAGGCAGAGTATATCTTAAAAAATCAAGAAGAATAAAGACTAACAACTCAATAGAAAACAAACATGGAAAGATTTCATGAACAGAAATTAGAAAAAAGAAAGAAATAGGTCATATATGCAATTTAAGATGTTATACTTTATTTGTAGGTAAGGAATTCAAATTAAATTATGAGGCAAAATGTTAAAGCTAACAGATCAACAAAGTTGTTTAATCAATAATACCAATTGTTCCAAGAATGTGGGATCAATATAGAATTTATGTAGAGCTAATGAAAATATACGTGATATAAGACCTATTAATCTAATGGTTGTGAGCCAATTGTTGTGCATTTGATTGTAATAGAAAATTGCCTATTCTCCCCTTTTAAATTAGAAAACTCACTAAAAATTCTTTTGAGTGGCATATTTTAGAATATTTTTAAAGTCTAGTTAAATAATTATTAACTATTTATCCTATTTAACAAAAGATGGCGTTTAACATGACTTGCTAATTCTTTCACTTTTGCGTTTTCAAACTAAACCTTTTCTTCTCTCTGCAAACCACCACCCCTCCTCCCCGCCAGGTTTCACTAAGCTTAAATGAAATGCAGACTGAGTTGTTTTACTAGGGAGTTCCCATTTGACACTTAAATAAAGTGATTAAACTTAAATGATGACTACTTTTAAATCAGCAGTTCTTTCTCTTTTGTTTTCCCTCAAATGTATTGGAAAGGCAATATTTCATGCTTTATCTTTCACTCAGGTGAAAATGCAAATAAATAACCAAAGGGTTGTATAGATAAAATTAAAAACTTTCATAGCAGCAATAATAACTTTGAATGTTTTAAAAAATTCTCATTCATTTTCAGCTGGTAATGTATAGCACGTACACATGATATTCTAGGGTTGCTTATAGTAATATCCTCTTGGTTTTCATGACCCTATTGGGTCCTCTGGACAAGAGTCCTTTTATTATTCTAGCTACATCCAGATTTGGTGTTGCAGTTTGCCTTCATTTATGGTATGTGGGGTCAAGACAAACCTAGGCTTAATTAGTAAATTCAGTGAAGTATTGTGGGTAGACAGTTGATCTAAATATGACTGTTGTGAGGTGAATCATATCTCCTGAATGGAGGTTTGGAGTCCTAACCTTCTATACCTCAGAACATGACCTTATTTGGAGATAGAGTCTTTACATAGATGATCAATTTAAAATAATTCATTAGGAGGTGTCCTAATGCAGTATGACTAATATCCATCCTCAATAAAAGGGAAAATTTGGACACAGAGGTAGATACTCACTGAAAAAAGATGAAAGGGGAACAGGAAGAAGATGGCCATCTACTGAGCTAAGAGGGGCCTGGAGTAGATCCTTCTCTCATGGTCCTCAGAAGGAACCAACCACTAACACTTTGATTTTGGACTCCTAGCCTCCATATCTGTAAAACAATATATTTCTATTGTTTTACCTGATTTGTGGTACTTTTTAAATGGCGGCCCTACCAAACTAATACATGGGGTTCTCTACATATTTTCTCCAAACTCTTACCAGTTGTCATTCCCAAGTCAATTTGTTGTTGAAATCAATCCTCTGACGGGTGGAGGAGAAGCTTTAGGCTTAAAAGAGATCTTGGCAGAGAAAACTGATGAGGACTTTTTCTTCCCTGGGCTAGAATAGAATCACCATGTACTTGGCAAAAACGTGACACACAGAGATTCCTAGAGGAAAATTTGACTTGGTGAAAGTTTTTCCAATATGTGTGATCTTAGAAACTAGGGAGGAGATGGACTACATCTTCTCTTGACATTGGGAATATGCCAGGAGACCTGGCATCTGCAAAGTCTTCATCCTGCTACTCAGCAGGGACTAGTAACCTTTCTGCCCTTCTACCATTGGCTCAGAGTTGTAAAAACTAGCCAGACTGCCCCATTTGTTTACTCCTACCACCAGATCTAAAGGCTAATAGAGAAAATAACAAATCATCTAAGGGATTTGAATGGCCAAAGAGAGGAAAATCCAGTCAGCACAAACACATTTCATGCCAGCAAAAGAGAGTTGCTGCAAGAGATAGAAAGCTGCTTGAACAAATGACAAAAACCCTTAAGAAAACTCAAGTGAAATCCCAATCACAAATGCTTTCTGGAGCTAAAGCAACAGGATTTCCCAACTAAATACTTGAGTAGGTAAACTGAAAGATAATATGTTCAAATCATGAACCCACTTACAGATATAGAAGATCTAGTAGAAGAACTGTCTCAAAGCAGAGTGAAAATATAAAGCAATACAAGTTATGGTGGGGGAAAAAAAAACCTTCAAGCAACATGCCATTTAGAGAATATATACAATAAAAATAACAAAAAATTTGGAATTCCATAAGAAAAAAATTATAAAACTTAAGAGATAATAAGAAAAAAGTATATAAATAAATCTTCTTATGAGTTGAATAAAGAACTAAATTATCCAATTGATGAGACTCACTGAAATTTAGGCAGGTTCAAAAAGAAAAAAAAAAAAAGCTAGGTATACTTTGTCAATGAGTAACTAATAAATTTAAAATCAAGAAAATTATTACAAGCTTTCAGATAGATTCTAATGTAAAAATTTAAGTAAACAATCAGAAAAGAAAAAGAATCCAGCAATTTAGCTAAGGGGTAAAAAAGCACTCTGTAACTAAGTGGAGTTTATAGCAAGAAAACAAGTCTTTTGATATAAGAAAATAGGCTAACATAATCAAGTATCAACAAATTTAAGAAATAAAACATGATTACTAATGGAGTTTGTCAAGATTTGATAAAATTTCTAAATTTCAAAAATAAAAAGGTACATATGCATAATAATTAAATGCAATAAATATTGTCACGCTGCAGAAAATATTATGGTGAAAGTTAAAGCATTATAGCATTTTAACAATATTTGTAAATTAAACCATTATTATTCTACAATGATTTGCAGGTTTTCAATAGCCAAACTGTGGAATGATCCGAGATGCCCTTCAACAGATGAATGGGTAAAGAAGATGGGGTACATATACACAATGGAATATTATTCAGCCATCAAAATTGATGAATACCCACCATTTGCATTGACATGGATGGAACTGGAGGGGATTATGTTAAGTGAAGTGTAAGACAAACAGAGAAAGACAATTATCATATGGTTTCACTCATATGTGGAAGATAAGCAATAGCATGGAGGACCATAAGCGAAGGGAGAAATCAGAGAGGGAGATGAACCATGAGAAACTATGGACCTTAAGAAAAAATCTGAGGGTTTCAGAGGGGAAGAAGGTGGGGGAAGGGGTTAACAGGGTGATGTGTATTAAGGAGGGCATGTGCTGTAATGAGCACTGGGTGTTACATATAACTAATAAATCATTGAACACTGCATCGAGGAATTAATTATTTACTATACAGTGGCTAACTGAACATAATAAAAAAATAAAATAAAACATTTGGAACATTGAAATGACTCATATAAAACTCAAAACTAGAAAGCTTACAGAAGTAAGAATATTTAGTATGGTCTGTTTATATAATTGTCAGAGAGCAAGAATTCCTATCCCCTTCAAGGTCCTTCTAGCTGGACTAAGACTCAAAGTGACAGGAGACATATTAACAGGAGAAAATAAAATTTAATAGCATATGGGAATCCACAGAGACATGGAAATTCTAAAGACAGGCAGAATGAGGTATATATGTCCTTCTGAACTAAAGAGAAGGAGGTAAGAGTCTGGGTCTTCAAAAGACAGAAATGCAATTCTCAGAAAGAATGAAACAGTATAAATATTTAGTATCCAAATGTTTGCTGGGCCACCCAGAAGACATGAGACAGAAAGGACTTGGATCAAAATGGCCTTGCTAGTTTCCTGCTATGTCTAGATCATATCTGCTTGCTACATCTAGATCATATCCTAATGTAGGTATCTATGTATGATGTTAGCTCTCTTCCTGGAGAAGGTCCTCTGTCTAAATCCTTTAAGGCAGTTGTGGGATGGCAAAGAGCTTTCCCTGAATCTGCTGGGTGGGTCTCAATTGCTTTAAACTCAAAAATAATCATTATGCCAAAGCAGCATATTTTGGCGAGATCTGTTTTGTGCCCCTTCAATAAGATAAGTATATTTAGGTTTAAGTGAAGAGAGGGAAATGGAGACATACATACAAATGGAAAAAAAGACACTTAATGCTTCCTTAATTTATGTATTTTTATGAAATTATTTTGAAGTGCACACATGTAGAGAAAAAGTTTGGCAAGCTTTTCCATAATGACTAGGACTTAGAAATCTTAGCACACACTGTTTGAGAGACAGTCTTGGGAAATTATAACTGAGTTAAACGTTTTTAGACCAGATTTTCCTGTGGGCTATCAACACAGTTTTTCTTCAAATTATGTAAAAAGGGCTGACATCAGCCAATCAACATAGTTTTTACTATATGTACAGTTTTATCAGAATTTTGTTCCTTCATATTTATTGGTATTTAAAAATTTAATACATTTATGATAATATTTATGAGATGAATTCTATAGCTAATAAACACAATAAATTTTGTTTTATGGGTTAACAACCCATAAAAATTTTGATTTGTAAATATTGATAGCATCATTCTGTGTAGTGTTTAGGTAAATAAAGAATAGTTATAAAAATAAAATTATTAATTCCTGTGATATGTTCATTCTTTTTATTTATTTATTTATTTTACTAACATACAATGTATTATTAGCCCCAGGGGTACAGGTCTGTGAATCACCAGGTTTACACACTTCACAGCACTCACCACAGCACATACCTTCCCCAATGTCCATAATCATTCATTTTTGAAGTTAAAAGACATCTATTACTTATTTAACCTTTTAGCCCCCAATATTGGAATTATCTTCAGAATATCATGTTTTTTTGTCTGTGTAATACTAACTTAAAACACAGAAGCATTTTACCTAAGATACTGTTAAATGTTCCTCTAAATAAATTATGTACATTGTATATTTTCTTTTGAATTGATTTTGTCTATGAATTACATAAATTTGCTTCCAGGCAAAGTATTTAATCATATTTTCATTACAAAAGATTTTTCCCAGTCAGATTAGTATCGTTGTTTTCCGGTTAGTAATTCACTGTTCTCTTCTCTTCTCTTCTCTTCTCTTCTCTTCTCTTCTTTCTTTTTCTCTTTTCTTTCAGAGAGAAAGAGAGAGAGAGAGAGCACATGCAGAGCGAGGGGTGGGGTAGGGGAGAGGGAGAGAGAGAATCTTAAGCAGGCTCTACACCCTGGGTTGAGCTAAACTTCAGGCTGGATCCCATGACCCTGATATCATGACCTGAGCCAAAATCAAGAGTTGGACACCTAATGGACTGAGCCATCCAGGCACCCCTATTTATCTTTTTTTTTTTTGTCTTATAATAGAAGGTTCATATATGCTTAACTTCCTCAAAAGTATTAATCGGTATATGAATTGAAAAGTACTATAATATAAATCCTCAAATGAATCCCAAACTCTTAAATGCCATGTTTTGCATATGCTACATGATCTGTTTGGGGGATAATGAGATTCATAAGACTTATGTATAATTTTGTGCTCTTATTTGTCTGAAACTACACTGATTTCTTTTTTGGTAAGCACAGAAGTTAGGTTGTAGCTGGGGATTGCTGATTTTTTTTTTCTTTTAGTCACCATACTGTACAATACATCCACAGGACTTACTTGTAAGTGGAAGTTTGTACCTTTTGACCACCTTTACACATTTTGCCCATCCTCCAACATGAACTCCCAGCAACCACCAATCTGTTCTCTGTATCTGATTCTGTTTTGTTTGTTTTTAGTTTCCTAAAGGGGTCATACAATATTTGTCTTTCTCTGTCTGACTTATTTCACTTAGTATAATGCCCTCAAAATCCATTCATGTTAGAACTGGCAGGATTTCCTTCTATTTTTATGATATTCCTGTATTTCTAATTCTATTATATATATTTCTATTTATAAACATTTCGTATTTTTTACATGTCCATCCATCAATGGACATTTAGGTTGTTTCCATAACTTGAATATTGTAAATAGTCCTGCTATGAACATGGCAGGGGTGGAGATATCTTTTTGATAGTGTTTTCATTTCCTTTGGATAAGTACCCAGAAGTGGAATTGCTGGGTCATATGATAGTCCTGTTTTTTATTTTTTAAGGAACCTCCATACTGTTTTTCATAGTGGCAGCACCAGTTTGCTTTCCCATCAATAGCGCAGCACAAGTATTCCCTCTCTTCCACATTCTTGCCAACACTTGTTATTTCTTGTCTTTTTAAAGGTAGTCATTTCAACAGGTGTGACTTAATATCTCGTTTGGTTCTGATTTGCATTTCCCTGATGATGAGTCGTGGTGAGCAACTTTTCATGTACTGGGGATTACTTTTTACTCGAAAACAGGAAGAGTTGCAGCTTCAATAATTGTCATAGATTTTTTATTTTGAAAAAATAAAAAATTCTTGACTTTTTAATTGAAAAATTGAATTGCAACACTGCCACTCATCTACCCACTCAATAGACTTAGGTGTCCCTTCTCTATACTGTATGCTTATATCAACTTTAAAATTATCATAAGTATTTCAAAGTTTTATTTACTTGCTTGTTTCTTCAACTATACCAGGAAGACATTTAAATATATCTTACATCACAATCTTAAAACTCACTAAAGTACCTGACACAGAATATAAGCTAGAGGTCCATTTAGAATGAATGAATAAATCAAACAAGTCAAATCTATATATTTTAATAACAATTGACGAAACTTTTTTTTTTTTTTTTTGTAAGTTGGAATTTTTTTCCAGGGAGATTGACTTGCCTTCATTTAATAGTGACAGACCTGATGAATGGCCTATTTTCATACCAAAAGTTATTTTTCATATTAAATAGTTACCAACAAAAGAGATGTTTCTGAATTAGGTACCCAAAAATAAATAAAACAGCTTTAATGCCATGTACGCAAACAAATGTTTCATAGGAGCAGTTTCAAATCTTTGGTCACAAAGGTTAGAATACTATTTGTTTGTATTTTCATTAGTCCTTTTTTGGATGTTTTTGAAATTTTGACTATCTGGTGTATTTAATATGCATTTTCCCTTTCTTCTGCCCTGAAGGAAAAATGTTAGAAGTATAAATATTTTTAAAGTATGAATTCTTTATCACCTTATAGATTTTTTTTGTCCTAGAAATATCATTTAATATGCAGGAGAAATTTATTTGCTAAGGCCCAAGAATTTTAAGAAAACTTCAAGAGCAAAACAATATTTTTGACATTGGCTATAATTGGCCTGAATTCAGGTACCAGCATTGGCACTCACTCTTCTTGTTACCTTGGAAAAAGTCCTTGTTTTTTACTTATTTTTTATTATTTATCTATAAAATAAACATTATAATGAGTTTCATACATTCTTCTTTGCTCTTTAATTCTTCTAAAAAATCTGACTTCTTTTGAGTGACTTTTGAAAATTCCATTGTATTATCTGAAAAGTTTGTAACTCTATTACTATTTGATTTTATGCACTTGTAAAACAACATTTTAATGTTTGAAGATATTTATATTTTATTAATTTTTTAAAATAACAAGTTTATTGAGATATAATTTACATTTGCACCATAAAAATTCATCCCTTAAAGATGTACATTTCAGGGCACCTGGGTGGCTCAGTGGGTTAAAGCCTCTGCCTTCGGCTCAGGTCGTGATCCCCGAGTCCTGGGATCGAGCCCCCATAGGCTCTCTGCTGAGCAGGGAGCTTGCTTCCCCTGCTCTCTCTGCCTGCCTCTCTGCTTACTTGTGATTTCTGTCTGTCAAATAAATAAATAAAATCTTTAAAAAAAATAAAAATGTACATTTCAGTATTTTTAAGTATATTCATATAACTATGCAACCATTATCTGTATCTGATTTTAGGTGCATAAACAGTATCTGATTTTAGAAAATTTTAATTATGAAAGAAAGATCCATTAACAGTCATGTCTTGCTTCCCCCTGTCACCAGCCCCTGGGAACTACTAATTTACTTTCTGTCTCCATCAACTACCTAATTCTAAATATTTCATATAAATGGGATCATACAACATGTGGGCTTGTGTGACTATTTCCTTCATTAATATGTTTTTCAGGTTTGTTGTCATACATTGATCTTGATACCTTAAATTAGTTTAATGTCTAGTAAACATAAGTGCTTACAGTCCTTTTTTTTTTTTTAATTCAATAGACTTTATTTTTTAGAGTTGCTTTTAGGTTCACAGCAAAATGGAGCAGAGGTACAAAGTTCTCCCATATATCCTAGCCCTATACATGCACTGCCACCCCCATCATCAACATCTTCAGTTCTTAACATTTGTTAAAATTGAAGAGCCTACATTTGAACACTGCTATCACCTGAAATCCATAGTTCACATTAGGGTTCACCCTTGGTGTTTACCTTCTATGGTTTAGACAAATGTAAAGGGCATGTATCCCCTATTACAGGAACATACAGAATACTTTTGCTGCCCTAAAAATATTCTGCTCTCTACTCATTCAACCCTATCTCCCCAGCTAACCCATGACAACTGCTGTTCTTTTTACTGCCTCCAGAGTCTTGCCTTTTCTAGAATGTCAAATGGTTAGAATCATGCAGTCTGTAGCCTTTTCACATTGGTCTTTTTCACTTAGTAATATACATTTAAGATTCCTTCATGGCTTAACAGCACATTTCTTTTTATCACTGAATAATATTCCATTCCCTGGATGTACATAGTTTATTTACTCCTGTACCTGTTATTTCAGTTTCATTGATCTCTGCTCCAAATTTTTTTTTAAGATTTTATTTATTTATTTGACAGACAGAAATCACAAGTTGGCAGAGAGGCAGGCAGAGAGAAAGGAGGAAGCAAGCCCCCTGCTGAGCAGAGAGCCCGATGCGGGGCTCGATCCCAGGACTCTGGGATCATGACCTGAGCTGAAGGCAGAGGCTTTAACCCACTGAGCCACCCAGGTGCCCCTCTGCTCCAATTTTTATTATTGCTTTTGTTTTGCTTGCTTGGGGCTTAATTTATTCTTCCTTCACAAAGTGAAAGCTTAGATAATTAATTTTAGATCTTGCTTCTTTTCTAATAAATTCACTCAATGCTGTAATTTTCCTTATAGGTACTACTTTTTTGCTGGATCCCACAATTTTGATAAATTGTGTTACTACGTTCAAAATATTTTAATTTTTTCTTGAGATTTCTTCTTCAACACATATGCTAAATTTAGGACCATATTGTTTTTCTCTAAGCATTTTGGAAATTGACGACTTTTTGTTACTGGTTTCTAGTTTAATTCCCTTGGGATATGAGAGCAGACATTGCATAATTTCTATAATTTTAAATTTGTTAAGATGTGTTTTATGGCCCAGAGTGTGTTCTATCTTGGGGATTGCTTCCTGTGAACTTGAGAAGAATGTATATTCTGCCAGTGTTGGATCAACTTGTCTATAGATGTCCATTATAACCAGTTGATTCATGATGGTGTTGAGTTCAGTTATGCCTTACTGACTTTCTTCCTGCTGAATCTATCCATTTCTGTTAGAGGTGTGTTGAAGTCTTCAATTCAGTAATGTTGGATTGTGCTACAATAACGGAACAACAGTAAATAGGCCTTTAGTAAGGTGGTGGTAGGGTGTTGGTGGCGGGGCGGGGGGTCTATGTTTAAGTCTCAGTCTTTTAATTAGAGTGTACTTCTGGACTTTGAGCTTCACAAGTGCTTCCTGTTTTTTTGTTTTTGTTTTTGGTGTTTTGTGTGTGTGTATGTGTGTGTGTGTGTGTGTGTGTGTGTGTCTGTGTGTGTGTGTTTAACACTTTAGGTGGTATAGGATGACTGGAATGGACCAGAATTGGGGATTTCTCTTCCCTCAGGTCATTTTTAAAATATATTTATTTATTTAAGTAATCTCTACACACAACGTGAGGCTTGAACTCACCACCCTGAGATCAAGAGTCACAGACTCTTCTGACTGAGCCAACCAGACACGCCTTCCTTTAGGTCATTGAAAGTCTAATAAAAAACAGCAGCTTAAGCTTTGCTTAAATAGTTTCTCCTGGGGCAGACATTATTAAAAAGAAGAGAATGCTGTAGTATATTCCAAAATGGTTCCTTTCCCCCTCCCCTGGCAGTGAGCAGGCAGGGATTTTTCTCTGATATTCACCCAACTAACCTGGTAGAGCTCCAGGAGGTGAAACTTGAAAAAGTATGGGTCTCCTCCTACGACTCTGAGTCCCCTGACGTTTTACCCCTCAGACTTACTCACCCAGAGCCTTCAGTAATTCATCATTTATTCAGGATTCCCTTCCCTGTGATTTCTGCTCATGGGTTTCTGCTCTAGTAAGATGCGATTCTTTGTATTTGCCTTTTGGTTTCTCCAATTTGGGGGCATTGACTTGCTTTGTGACATCACTTCTCTCTTACATATTTAAGACAAGTTATGAACTTTTCAGTTTGTTCAGCTTTTTACATATTGTTAGAATAAAGTGGCAACCTCCAAACTTCTTACCTGCTGGACCAGAAACCTCAAGTTTCTTAGAGTTTTATTTAAAAAGCTTAACCCAATATTCAATTTTTAGGGTTTTCACAGCTTTGGGGATTTCTTGGTCTTTTTAACTATTTCATATTTTGACCTACAGAGAGGACTTCACTTGAGCCCTTTAATATAGGCCTATTTAAGGCATTTAAGAAAACGGTAGGGTCTATGTACATGTTTAAGTAAATACTAAGAAAAAAGTAATTAAAAGTAGAGTTTAGTCATATAAATTAAATGATAAATTAGCTTCATTTTAGTTCTTTAATATATTTAGCTCTCTCTTGCCTAAAGAATATAAATTTGGTCTTGCCTCTAAATGGAATATTCAATGCTCTGCATGGTTAACTTTTCTTATTCTTTACGTTTCAGGTTAAATACCCTCAAAAAAGGCTTTCCTGACATATGTAGAGCAGCCACCACATATTTTATTTTCTATTGCATTACCCACTTTATTCACTTATTAGATAATGATTATTTATCTACTTACTTATTTTCTATCTTTCCTCTCCTAAGTTAAGGTCCAAGAGGTAAATATCACTTTTGACTTCCAACTTGCACTTCTCTGTGTCCTAAGACACAAAAGCAAGAAAGTGAAAAATATAAGAAGAAAAACTGTCACAGAGGGGTCATGGTGAGGAAGAAGAGCAGCAGAGGAAGCTCCAGGGATACCCAGCAGCCAAGGGGAAACAGAAGTGCTAAAACACAAAGCCTTATCTAAAATCCAAGAGTAGTTGTCTGAATCCTTCACCATCTTTGTTTGTTTATTTGTTTGTTTTTGAAAGATTCACTTATTTAGTTTGGAGGGAGAGAGAGTATGCTGGGGGAAAGGGCAGAGGGAGAAGGAGAGAGAGAAACCTAAGCAGACTCCCTGCTTGAGTGTGGACTCCAATGTAGGGCTTGATTCCATGACCACAATATCATGACCCAAGCTGAAATCAGTTGGAAACCTAATAACTGACAGAGCCTCCCAGATCCCTCAATCCTCCACCTTCTAAGTCTACTATTATACCCAGAGGATGTTACCAATCATGTTTCTTTGCCTGTCAAAGCTATAAGACCCATCAGTATTAAACTCCAGCCCAGACCTGCCTGTATCAGGATCCCAGAAGCCAATGTTGGAGCCATCAAAACTTCTGGGCAAAAGGCTGACTTCAGGATGTGTTTCTTCTAAATCAAATTGTAAGCCTTCTAGCATGAAGGTGGATCATCCACTACTGGAGAACTGTATAGAAAAACCATGGGGTTACTTAATATACAGGAATTGAAAACTACAAAGCAGCAGTAGTAGATCAAGGAAATGCTAAATGTGCAGATTCTATGGGCAATAACCATGTTGAAAATGAATCCTTTGATAGCTTTCTAAAAAAGATGAACAAAGAGAACTTGCCCCAAACCTTACTAGATTCTGAATGGGAACCAAATCCTGAATAATAGAGAAGAGGTAAACCAAAGACTAGCTCCTATCATCAAATCAAGACCAGTTTGTCTCCTATACAGGCCTTGAGCAAAAGAAGTTCAGGGAATAGTGCTTTTCTGAAAGACAAAGCTAGTAAACAATTTGTTGGAGAGACACAAATTTGGATTCCACCTGTAGAGTCATAGCAACTCTCCAGAGGAACAAATCTTGCAAGACCAGGAGAAAAACCCAAAGATAATTCCCTCTCGCTATCTTCAGATCCTTAATAGGACTCAAGCATCAAAGAAACCCGTGGTCAAGGACATAAAAGACATGAAGGTTAATGGAGATAAATATGAAAGACCAAATGAAACTAAGTTACAGTTGCACACTGTTACTGAGCCGAAAGTAGAACAAACCCTGGTGTGCTTCTGGGAGGCCATAACAACAGACATCCAAACATTGAGTAAGATCAGAAATCCACTCAAACTTGTTTTAGACTTTGGACTCATGTACACTGCAAGAATCAAAAGCCATAAGCCATAGGCCTAATTTGACAATTGGCAGTTCTAATCCAATCATTCCAAATACCCCTAACACAACAACAAATGGAAACCATGGGAATAAATGCAGCAGCGGCTATCAACAAAAAGCAGACTCTGGACGCCAAGTTGAAAAATGCTCTTCCCCAGAATCATGTTCTCAATGAGACAGCTCCCAAAACTAAGATAAGAAAACGATAAACAGAGGTAGAGTCCCAAATGGGACCGAAACTCATCCAAATATTAAGAAGAAGATCACAGCAGAAGATTGAAGGAAACAACTGGATGACTGGCAAAAATCTAAGGGGAAAATTTATAAATGGACTCCTATGGAACTTAAAAAAAGAAGAAAAATAATAAAGGAAATGAATATTTTGTTCTGGAAAAGTATGGAAAAAGAAGATGAAAAGAAAGCACAACCTAACCTGTCCAATAAAATTAAGAACATTCTCATAGAATGTTTGCAGCTCATTGAAGAGGGTGTACTTTCTAATGAAATAGTGACCACGTTGTCCAGTATTCCTGAGGCTGAAAAATTTGCTACATTTTGGATCTGCAAAGCAAAGTTGTTGGCAAGTAAAGGTACTTCTGCTGTTATTGAGCTGTACAAAGAGGCCATTAGAAATGGGGCAACACTGACACAAGAGCTGTGAGAAGTTGTTCTTAATATTCTGCAAGACCCAAACAGTTACTTCTGACCTTTAGCTGCTAAAACAGATATGGTAACAATAGTAAAGCTGGACAGTAAGACAGAATTTGAAGTCTTATCTTTAAAGGAGACAGCAACAACCCAAATAACCAAGGCAGAACAGGATGACCATCCTGGTATCAAGTTAGAGCCCCCTCCCCCATCCCTAGAGTAAGTGGAATGCCAGAAGTGTAAGATATGAAACTCATCATTCTTGTACAGCCTTGGACAAAGACTGAGCGAGTTGTGTCCCGTTATCTGGAAATGCTGCGGGTACATGATTTAGTAGTGGTTTTTCTTAATAAGCTATTAGAAGTGGGAGAAACAGAGTGTTTTATATTCCATAAAAATGAGGTTTTGCCTGTAAATTTAAGGTTTAAGATCCTTGAATCATAATTTCTCACTGCCTTTTTTTTAAAGGTGTTTTGGAGTGTCCATGAAAGAAGGAATACCCTTCCTTGTCCAGGTGACCTGGAAAAAACTATAGAATGGACAGACAGATTACGGGCTCTCAGAATTTAATAATTCACTGGACTTACTCAACTTTAATTTCCCCATGAGACTGTCTTTGGTTTATTTAAGACTACAGTTTGCCACAATTTTCTAGCATACATACATTTTAAACTACTGAATATTAATTTACCCCACAGGTATGGTAAAAATTTTGACTTTATTGATCTACTTTACTCTCAATATAATTCTTATTTGTATCAGAAGGTTGGTGCCACAGTATGGTAGACTTTCCTTCCGGCAAACACCTTAGCAGAGAGGGCAAGTTCTTCTAGCCAGAAGGAGCTGTGCTTAGAAGCTAGCCTTTCTGACTAGATGCCACATGAGAGACCATATGGTCAAATCCCCTCATTTTACAGTCAATGCTAGCTGTGCCTTTGCTCAGAGATTGCAAATGACTTTTATATGCAACTTTGACTTCTGTCACAGTGTCCCTGTAGATGAGGGGCAATTTATGTCCTGCCTGGGCCAGGGCTCCTCTAATGAAACACAATCCTGAATTGGGGTAGTCATCTAGCTTTTTATATATGAATATAATTCTATATTTATTATCCAGAAATGCTTCAAGTAAAAACAAAAGGAAGCAAGGGAGAGGGGAGGGGAGGGGACACTTGGTCTTCAATTCTTTGCTCTGCTATAGGACACGTGGCCTGAGAAGATAGTACAAGCCCCACAGACTAAGACAGGTTGCCTTTCCTTCCTCCTGGCAACTGCTCTTGGAAAGGTAAAATCAGAATCATTATGTAAATGTGAAGTGTAGAAAGCCTAGCCAAAATATTTTGAATTTAAAAATTTTAGCTTTCTTATTATTGAAGTATTATCTAAAACAATAAAAAATAAATTTTGTTTTAAAAAAAGACAATGAAAAACAGAGAGAGGGAGAGGATGAGAGAGAGACAGACAGAAAAGGGACATAGATATTTTTCTATAATGTGAGGTCTTAAAAATTTGAGAACACAGATCAGAGACGACATTTGTGCTGATGGATGGAGACAAGGATGGCATATTTGGCAGCATTCCTGTCCTAGTCAGTGGAGTCCTCAACATTAGCAGTCAGTAATAATTGGTGTAGACCTTAGTACCAAGGTCAGCCCCAGGGCAGATGTTTGAATCTGTGGCAGTAGCAGATGGAGTTTTGTCTCTAGTGGGTACTGATAGCAGAGTTGACATTTTAAGGATAGCAATAAATGGGATATTCTGGAAGCAAAAGAAGAAAGACAAAATGCTAAAAATCATGCAGTAGTCATGGAGACAACAAAGTTCTTGGAGCATTGACACTTCCAGGAACCTCTCAAAATTATCTAGGAGGAAACTGAGGAAGACTGGATTTCCTGAAGAGTAAATAGGAACATGAAGTGGCAGAGAAATTTTACTTTGTGGACTTGTTTTTTATCTTTTCTTGTTGCTAGACTAAGATGCCTAAGAACCAAAGATTTCCTTTGTTTTCTTATGTCTTACAGTAATCTATAGCACAATGAATTTAATATAGTTAGCATGATCTACATTTTTCTCTCTTCAGATAATTACTTCATCACTTGGCATTCATGCTTTACCTTTGAGGCTTAGGATCCTGTGATATTGAACTATATGTCTCATCCGAGTTGTATACCTTGCACCTAGGTTGTGTTAAAATTGTGTATCTAACTTAGAGGCTGGCAAAACCTTAGGACAATATCAGATAAAATTACATTTTATTTTTATAAATGAACATTAAAAATCAAATGCATTGTTAAATCTTGACATTTATCCAAAAGGAAATTCAATTTGGAAATAGTTGCAGGGCATTTCTGAAATGAAAGATGAGATTTGGGGGTCAAAACCAAAGACTATGTCTTTTATTTTTTCAGTCATTTTCTTTTTCCCAATGCTGCTGTAGGTAAAACAGGTGCTTATTACAGTCATTATTGAATTCTTTCCAATTTATGACATTATGTATTTCTTATTCTCATAAAACTGTCTGTAAGAATAGGCTTTTCTATATCTAGAAAGTAAGAAATTTATAAATCTACAAACCAGGACCTATAAAGTAATATCTCTTGCTCAAAAAGATCTCATAAATTATATACGTAATAGATACTTAAATATTTATTCTCTTTCCTCTCAGGTACACTCACAGTAAAATATGAATCTTTCAACTTTTTCCCTTTAAAGCCTTTTGTATGATATTAAAATATAAATGATATCAAATTTTAGAGAAAATATAGTAGCAAAATATTGTGAATGAGAAGACAAGGCAACAAAAATATGAAAAGAAATAAGTAAATGGCAGATGTGTATAACCATATATTTTTAGGACAATAGGCATAGCCACAATAGAAATTAAATAAACGATTATACACTTTTTCAGAGTCGGTTCAGTCTGAGGGTGGTGATGGACTGCCATTTACAGTACCAGCTGCTTCCTAAAACTCAAAGAAGTATTATATGTGTTTTCTTCTCAGTCAAAAGAAAGTGATGGATCTGAAGAGAAATATGGAGCACAAACTAGAAAACATGACCTGTGTGCCTTGCTCCTGGAGTTGGAAGTTGGGAAAATCACATTCTCACAGTAAAAGTACTTTCTGCCTGAGATGACTTACTTCAAGTGGAGATTTCAACATATCCAATCCTGAAACTAGTTGGGACACTGCATGTCCAGGGCCTCCTACCTCCTAATGGACCACTGCTGGTAAAAGTCTACCACTTCCATGACCTGTGTTTGGGATAAATTTAGCCTAAAAATGTGTTCACATAAACCCTGGGCTTTGTTTGTTGTATTTAACCTAGTCAGGTCTTCTTCCTGTTTGATATTTTTGCCCTGAACCCCTTGATCTTCATTCCCAATGCTGTACTTTTGAAAGCAACTTGATCATAAACTTCAAACCAGTTAAATTACCTCAAACCATTTGAAATGCAGCCCTAACCTCTACACCAAATTTGACTACATATTTCCAGATTTTTATCCTCCTCCTTGAACCAAGACTTTTTCCAGATTTTTTTTCCCTGTTTTCAGAGAATATTTATTGACAAGAAAAAAATGTTCCTGACAACTTGTTAAATAGAAACTATAAGTTATAAGGGTATATGCTTAGACTGAATGTTTGTATCCCCCGCCTCCTAACCAAAATTCATTTGCTGAAACCCTAACCTACAATGTGGCAGTTTTGGAGGTAGGGTTCTGGGAAGGCAATTAGATTTAGATGAAGTCATGAGGATGGGCTCCCGTAACGGGATTAGTACCCTTATAAGAAGAGAGACACCATAGCTCTCTTTCTTTCTTTTATTTTATTTTTTAAGAATTTATTTATTTATTTGACAGAGAGAGATCACAAGAAGGCAGAGAGGCAGGCAGAGAGAGAGAGAGAGGAGGAAGCAGGCTCCCTGCTGAGCAGAAAGCCCAATGTGGGACTCTATCCCAGGACCCCAGGATCATGACCTGAGCCAACCGCAGAGGCCCAACCCATTGAGCCACCCAGGTACCCCATAGCTCTCTTTCTGACATGTAAAGATACAGCAAGAAGGTGGCCATCTATAAGCCAGGAAGAGGGTCCTCACCAGGAACTGAATCTGCCAGCACCTTGATCTTGGACTTCCCAGCCTTTAGAATTTGAGAAGTAAGTGTTATTTCAGTTACCTGATCTATGTTATTTTGTCACAGCAGTCTAAGCTAACTTATATAGAATGCATAGTGAGTTCCCATGTTCTTCCAGTGTTTTTTGTTTTTTGTTTTTAACATGAATCTTCATTTAGGATGCCTAGATTAGAATTGCCTTTAGGGGTACCTGGGTGCCTCAGTGGGTTAAAGCCTCTGCCTTCTGCTCAGGTCATGATCCTAGGGTCCTGCGATTGGGCCCTGCACCGGGCTCCCTCGGCAGGGAGCCTGCTTCCTCCTCTCTCTCTGCCTGCCTCTCTGCCTACTTGTAATCTCTGTCTGTCAAATAAATAAATAAAATATTTTTTTTAAAAAAAGAATTGTCTTTAAATTCCAAGAGTTTATTCCACTGAAGTCCTGCATGACTGACTAAATTTTTTTCTCTAAGATCTCTTTAAGAACTAAGAAATCTGTATTTTTGTAAGGCTTATATCAAAGATATACGCACCTAGCTAATATAAAATTTGGACATTTATATCATGGTGAGAACCATCTTAATCTTAGTATGTACTGGATAAGCTATAAAAATATGAATAGACATTGACTATGTGTGTACTATGTTTTAGGCACGAAGTTAAAATTCACATACCTTATATAATTCTATTAAGAACCCACAAGGGAGTCACCAATCTTATTTCCTATAATATAGAAGAAGAAATTGCAACTTGGAAAAGTTAAGAGCAGAACAACAGACCCTAAATGGAGTTGTTTATACTAAGCTCCCAGTCACTAAACTGCTATTTAGTCACACTTTGGGTTGTAAGGGAATCTTAAACCAGTCAGTCAGGTATCGTCTGATCAGCACTAGTTAGATAATCTGCCTGGTAGACACCTGCCATCCTCTAAGGAAAAGTAACCTTACAATAACCAACCACTTTTTGGCCTAATATAACTTCCTTGTCCCTGCTTGCTTCTGCCTATAAAAGGTTTTTGTGCATGTGTGTGGATCCTTAGAGCTTCTTTCTATCTGCTAGATTGGACACTGCCTGATTTGTGTATCATTAAATAAAGTCAATAAGATCTTTCAAATTTAACAAAGTTAAATTTTGGTTTGTAGGAAAGGTTATGTAACTTATTTATGGTCAAACAGAGAGAACAGATCTGACTCAGTCCCATGCCTATCCAACTCCAAAGGCAATAGTCCGACCTACATCACACTGACTTTTGTGTATGGAATGTCAATTATTAATCTTACCCACCTCTGAATGGTGGGGTGAAGAAGATGACCTCTTTTCTTATTGCTTTGGACATGGTGTACTCCCTTACATTTGAGTATATTTTAGAGTCATATAGGTTTAATTTTCTTTTTTGTTTTAAAATTATATTCAGTGTTTATGACAGCCTAGAGCTTATTAGTCTGGCTATAAGAACTCTGGTGCTAATGAGTTTCAATTTCAGATAGGTGTTTTGCTAGCCTTGGCTAGTCATTCACAGACACATTTAATTGGCTTTAAGGAGCTCTGAGAGTTAGTTTGAGTCTGTCAACAAAAATAGCAAAAAACAAAACAAAATAAAAACAAATACTAGTGTTCTAGAGTATGGATGGTAATTCACATAACTTCATGAATCAACTTTAATTTTACTTTAATCAATACTTGAATTGCAATCATATGTAGTAAGTAATTTTTGTTTATCATCATGAGGTTTTAAAACAAATAGTAGTACTTCAAAATAATCTATATGTGACATGACATCATGAAATATTAATAATAAATTGGGAATATAAACATAAGAATATTATCATAACTTGGCAAGTGGTTTTTCAAACTGAAAAAGCTGAATGTTAATTGGCTAGGAGTAGAATGTACCATTTCACCTGCCAAGTGCCTTGAGAAAATTTCTTCACATTGGAAAAATGATTTGAAAGAAATGATTTGAAAAATCTGCTTACTAAATTTTATTGATTTTTATTTTCTTTTATATAAAATGTCACAGTCCATAAATCCCATCTATAAGACTTAAAGACCAAAGGCTACCTGTTCAAGGGAGTTCGTAGCTGTAATCCTTAGATTATAAAAGGCAGGTAGCTATAAAAGGATTTCGTGTGTGTGTGTGTGTGTGTGTGTGTGTGTGTGTGTGTGTGTATCCTTAGAGCTTCTTTCTATCTGCTAGATTGGATAGGTCTAATCCCAGGTCTACTCTGATCTAAGTGAGGTCTTGAAACCACTACTTGTCAACAAAATGTGAATAAAAGTGTGTTAGGAGAGAGTTCTTCATGTTTCTCTTGCATATCTGTGAGTCTTGTGAGCAGAGGCATTTACTACGTTCTGTTTAAGGCTCTATTTTCAAGGATACTTGAAAATAGAAATAGTGTCCCCTCCTGGAGAAAATGGCAAGCTTGCTTACAGCCATGGAAGATAAAGACAGGGTCTACCTGTCGAGCATAGGGCCATAGGACAAGCATACTTACTGCCTAGTCCTAAAATAATAATGAAAATAATCATAATATTTCCTCAGAAGCAGAGGATAGGTATCATTATGCCTATTACCAAAAATTCTAGTTCTGTAAACTCAGAGATTCTCTCTTGTAAAGTAACCCACTGTGTGTTCAGGTATCTGGCCTTCTCTGTTTTGCCTTATAGGGTTCAAAGCTTGGGAACTGTCAAAACAGAAAATAAGCTGACACTCTGGCTGTTCCTATTGGTGTAACTAATAAATTGTCTTTTGTCTCTGATTTCAGAGCCTTGTGTTTTTTGAAAGCATTCATGAAGTTGTGGTAGATGCAGGGGAGGGAAAAAAGAAAACAAACCCAAAAAATCCTCTTCAGTTATCCTCCTAGGTTCAAAGGATGGGGCCCTTGGATCGAACTGATAACAGACAGATAAACAAGAGGAAAAAAAAAAAACAGATTTAATAATTTATGTGTACATGGGAATTTACAAAGAAATATTACTCAAGTAGGTGGCCTGAATTTGGTGGTTTATATACTATCCCAAAGAGTGAAAAAGTGTGGGGAAGAGGCTAGACAAAGCAAAAGAGGGTTGAAGCCTCTTGGGGAGGGAGTAAATTGTGGAAAGGTGACTAGGAACATATGGTAAACAAGGGTTGTTCAGTAAAGTTTGCTATGCAGAATCTGGGCTAATAGGATCCAGTCATCTCAGATGATTAAGTGTCCCCCTGGTAAGAGTTGTTCTCTTCCTGGTATAGAAGAAGACACATTTACAAATGTAAATTTACTTTATAAATGCAAATTTCCTTTACAAAAAAAAAAAAAAAAGGTCTCTTTTTAGAGCTATTCCTGTGTCTGTTCTTCAATTGCCTTCAGCTCAAAATAAGCCTCATGTGAAAGTGGCATATTTTAGGGTTGCATATTCTGGTCCCCTTCACAGGTTAGCTGGCAAGTAGGGTAAAATCTCAAACTATTCACAGTTCTTGATGGTTTTGGCTCTGAAGATGTGATGCTGACAGAGACATGGATTTTTGGAAGAGGAAGGACAAAAGCCCTGCATTCTGGGATCAGTGATATGAGAAAACTACCTAGTGAGGATTGTCACCCAAGTGTTGAATGGGGAGAAGGAATAATGGGTAGCACTTGCCCTGCCTGTTAATGAAAGTTTAGAGGCTGAGCTGCAAGAAGTATGTTTGAAACAAATGGCACAAATGGTGACTTGGTCATACCCACTCTTGTTTGGGCATGCAGAGGAAGAGGTATTATCAGAAAGATGGGGTGGGCATCTCCACAGCCTCATCTGAATGGCAATGTAATTGTGGCTACTGAGCCAAACAGTTTCTAAGCTAAAATAATGTTGGCAATGAGTACCTTGCAGTGCAATTTGGAACTTTACGTGTATTGAAAGCTTTAACATTTATTTGGTTGAACCATGGGATACTGATAGCTGAAACTGAAAACAAATGTATCTTCCTCACTAATGAGGAGCCACTCTGTCCCTCACTCCCTCACTGGACTCACTCTTCTACTATTCCAACTTCATCTGCTTTTAAGGTAAAGCAGTAGAGCAAAGGTCTTTCTGATCCCAAGGAGGACCAAAGATCATATACACTTTGAATTTTGGGATAAGGAGGGCTTCAAACTTATCACTATGTTGGATTGGGTAGCCAAACAGATAATGAACTCACTTCCATGGTGAGAGGAGTGCCCAAATACAGCTAAAACAGTTTGGCTAGTATTCATAGTAAGTGAGAGATCTTAATGTGACCTTGTAGGGTTGCCCTTTGGACCAATTCAATGTACTTTTTGGGACTGCCTCTACATCTGGTAGGGCAGGAAGTGATACGTTATATGATTTACTTCTCACACCAGTAGGGTCGGGGAGATACATATAGGAGTCAGTGTAGTGAGGTTCTTCTGCCTTTGCTGTACTGCCACCCCACCAACCTCTTTGAATTTCAGTGACTAATAATTTTGATAACTGGAACCTATTGTGGATTGAATTGTATCCTCCCAAAAGATATGTTAAAGTTCTAACTACCAGTACTTGTGAATGTTAGCTTATTTGGAAATAAGTTCTTTGTAGGTAAAATAAAGTTAAGATGAGATCATAGAGAATTAAGGTGGTTTTAATCCAATGGCTGATGTCCTTCTAAGAAGTACATTTGGGCACAGACACACAGACAGGAAAACAGAACATGAAGGCACAAGGGACATAGAGTGGAGGCTGAGACTGGAGTGACACAGCAGCAAACCAAGGAATGCCAAGTCCTTCTGATAACCACCAGAAGGAAGGAAGAGGCAAGGAAGGTTTTTCTCTGGGGACTTCAGGGGAAATACAGCCTTGCCGACATCTTGATTTCAGACCACCAGCCTCCAGAGCTGTAAGAGAGGTAATTTCTATTGTTCTAAACCACCCAGTTTGTGGTACTTTGTTATGACAGGTACTAATATATAGGGAACTAATAGATAGCCTCTGGTTTCTACCTAGAATTGCTACCAGTTTTGATTCATCACCTCCCTGACATGACACTCAGGTACAGACCCTCTGAAAAGGAGCTATTAGTTGTACTGACCTTTTATCAAAACTAAAAGTCTGATTTATGGAGTCATTGTGAGTCTCCTGTGTGATATTCTCGTTTTGGGGTGGTTCAACTCAGACTTGGTGACCAAAAAAGATAGGAAGGCCTGAAAAAGCCTTGTTAAATAGAAATGGCAGGTTCTAGGTTCTAGAATACAGTCAGACTTTTTTCACTGGAATCTATTTTATATTTAAAAAGTGGCAGCTGTTCCTTTGGGGGAAACATAATATCCCCCTCCACAGCCTAAAGCAAAATTGCTAGCTCAATGGGACCCACAATTCTCAGAGATTTCCCTAAATGCCTGATCTTGGATCACTATGGTACCCACTAATCTGGGTTACTTGACTATTCAACCTCAGCCTTAACTATGCAGAAATAAAAGCACCGGTATTCACTCTACTCAGTAGGTACAAATAAAAGCTCTTGTCCTATCTCTGGCCAATACCCTCTTCAGTACATTTTTTTAAATACATAATTTTTCTGAAACATAAGCTATGGCAAATGACCTAGCTGCTTGGTATGCCATTTTAAACATTGTAACCTGGCAGATTAAAGACATCCTTCTTTGGGATTATGAATGATAGAAACAAACTGCAGTTGCTGTTAAGACTCCCTAGTTCACCCATGTAAATATTCATGATAAGGGTCTGTTTTCTGATAATACCAACTAGATCAACAACAGGCTCATAGATGAGGTGTTTAATGAATCTACTATCCCCAGCATTTGGTATTACAAAACATTGGAATAACCTTTTCAAAAATTGACTGAGAACATTTTCTGACTCTACATCCTGTACCTCTTTCTAATCCACATACCCTAGAAATGCAAATTAGTCAATGAATGCAGCTATCTCTAGAAAGGCATCACGTCCTCTTGGGTGCTTCTTGGGTAATCATCAGGATGAAAATGATGGAGGTTAATGGATTTATTTTGAAAATTCAAGAATATGCGTTGGCCATTTCTGGGTATGATACTTTTTTCTTTCCTCCAGCAATAACTCTGGTCTGGCCTGATTTTGTGCCCTCTTGGTGGCAGTCTACTATTTACCGAGTCCCCTAGAATGACCCGTACATGACCTTTTTGGGGGATGTCTTGGGTTTCTTTAAGTTTTATAAAAAATCCCTTCTATTTCTTGTATATGAATTTTACAGACAAAAGGTTTGTGTGTGAGTAGAAGATAATTGAGAGGGAAAAAAATGTAGGTATAGCTAACTGGAAAGGGGTTTGGGGGTGACAGATGTAGGGTAGCTCCCCAGGATTCCCACCTTCTAATGTATACGGTGGCAGAAAGCTTAGCAAAACTGTCTCCTGATGTCAAAGGAAAACAGAATTATAAATGAAGAACTTGTTTGTTTAGCTAAAAGGATTTCTAAGCAAAGTAATGAAGGTAGTACCCCTACTTATGGTAAAATGGTTTCTTTCCTCTGCTTATAGTAAAAGGGAGGAGAAAGAAATTTAAGATAAAACTGTTAAACAAAAATGAATCAGAACTTGATGAATTTGGAAATTCTTACCATAAAATGGCAAAAGATGCAAAAATTCAGACATCATTTCTGAAATCTTGGCTTAGGGAAACTGCCAAGGATGTGGCTGCATAAACTTTTGCTAAAACTTCTGAAAAAAACACAAAGAGCATTCCTTCACACAAAGGGCCCTTTGAGGAGATTAAGGGTGTGCCTCATTGATCCTCTTAATCAAACCACAGGGCCTCCAGGAGGCTTAAGGGCATTTGACCCTCATCTATCACAGCAGGAAGCTAAAACAGAGAAAGGATTAATTTGGAAAAATCTGTGGAGGTGAATTTTGTCAAATGGAGTTTACCCCCATTAAAATCAAAGGGAGACCTAGAAAGTTTTGAGAAGTTTATCTAAAAAAAAAAAAAAAAAAAAAAGAAAGAAAGAAAGAGAAGAAAAGAAAAAAGAAAAGAAAAGAAAAGAAAAGAAAAGAAAAGAAAAGAAAAAGAAAAAACCCCCAAACCACAGTTCACTGGACTGAAAGTGACAGAGACAGTGTAAAGAAAAAGGGAATTGTCAGATCTCCAAAATTCTACTGGCAGGAAGTAGACTGATAAAATTATTCAGCTTCAGAAGTGTGCTACCTCCATTAAAAAAAGGAGGAATCCAGAGAATGAAGCTGAATGACATGGAGAATTATCCTCAGATCTTAAAAATGAATCAAGAAATGCCAAACATTTGTCCAGCTGTATTTCAGATCTGCCAGTGACCCCTTTGTATCCACCCCCAGCCCTCCTTTCTGACTGGGACAGTAACAGGGTAGCAGAATATTTATTCCATCACCCCAAAATAATGCCTTTTGGCATAAGAATTAGTTTGAGCTGATTATTTTGAGAAACTGCCGACACAGAAGCTCTGAAAGCAGAGTAGAAGTTACCCTTTTGTAAAGAACAGTTCTATTTATATGGGCAATTTACATTTAAAAAGGGGACCTGTACCAGGGAGAGAGTTATTATCAGCAATAACTTGTTGTCTGAGAGACTGATCTGCAGGGCAAGACAACTTTTGTTTACCAAACATTTCCTCCACTCATTTTCCCTTGAATTGCCTCCCCTTCCCTCAACATCTTTCTTTTGTTTTTAGCTGAAGATGATATTCATGGTGGTTGGTTGGGCCATTTTAGAGGGTTACTCAGTTTTCCTGGGTATCTCCCATGTGCATATGAGGTATCCATACTAATAAAACTTTTCTTTTTCCTCCTTGTTAATCTTTTATTACATAGGTCTTATCAAAGGTCTAGGAAGGTTAGAGGAAAATTTATTTTAGCTTATAATTATCTATAGTTCTTATTCTATGTTAGTCTCACTACTTAATATTGTTGTTCTGGTTGTTGAAGTTGTCTTTAGTTTTGAAGGTACACAGATGAAGAAGTGTCCCCTAGGAACTTTTAACACATTACAACCAGGAGCCACATCTGCATCTGAAGGTTATTTAGATGATGAGATTTTGGACTTTGGACTTGATGAATGAATGGCACCCTTGAGAACCTTGGGAGGCAATGAATGTATATTGTATATAGTAAGGGCATGAATTCCTGGGGGTCAGAGGATGGATTGGGTATAGACTCTAGGGTAGCTCTTTATAATTCTTTCCTCCTTATGTAATCCCTTTCCACTGATTATGGTCATGACCAATTGTTGCGCGATTTCTTTTCCTTTAGTGCCTGTAGTTCTTGGTCACGCCCGCTTCAAAGAATGAAGAGGTAGACCAGATGAAGAGTGGTGGACAGCAAAGCAAAATTTATTGAATGAGAGTACAAAGCTCCTGAAGAGGCAGGGGACCCGAGAAGGTTGCCAGGGAAGTTTCTAAGTCTAGGAGTTTTATGGGCTTTGTTGGCATTGGGCTGTTTTAATCTGATTAACCCTTCAAGTGCCTGTCACCCAACTAGGTTTTTGTTATCTATCACGTGGGAAAGGGTGGAAGTCTCCTTCCAGGGTAGTGTAAAATCCTTTAAAGGGTGGTTTCTTCTTGGGGGGAGGGGGGGTGGCCCTCGCTGCCTTTCTTCCAACTATCTTTCATTTCTATGACAATAAAGCTGATGTTACTCCTATGATTACGGCCTTACATGTCCAAGGTGATGTCATGCCACTGCTGTGATCACATTATGGTATCTGTGTACTGCTGGTTCTGAAGTAGCACGCTACTACATAGCAAGGAACAATGGTTTAAAGAATTGTGGATGGCCTCTAGTTGTCAAGGCAGTCTCCAATAAGAAATTAAAAGTTTAGTTCTATAGCCACAAAGAAATAAATTCTGCCAGTAACTTGAGAATTTTCAATAACTTAGATTAAGCTATGTCCAGACTCTTGACTTACAGAAATTTGAAATGATAAATGGCAGTTGTGTTAAGCTGCTAAGTGTCTAATAATTTGATACATAGCATGGGCATGTAATACAGGGGCAATAGAGAGAGAAAAGCCTTAGTACTTTGGGAAGAAACACCTTAGCTTCCCAGATGTAAGGAGAAGAAAGGACATTGATTTTTTTTTTTTTTTTTTTTGGGGTCTTTCTGACTACACAAGGATTCTTCCTTTTGGGGAAAAATGACCCATTATATGTGATGGTTAATTTTATGTGTCAACCTGACTGGGCAAAAGGATGATCAGATAGCTGGTAAAACACTATTTCCGTGTGTGTGTATCAGGATGTCTGCAAAAAAATTATCATTTGAATCAGTAAGCTGAGTAAAAAGATTGCCCTCACCACTGCAGGTGGACATCATCCAATCCATTGAGGGCCATTAGAACAAAAGGTGGGTAAAGGGCAAGTTCACTCTCTCCACTTGAACTGCAACATTGACTGTCTCTGCCTTCAGACATTAGTACTCTTGATTCTCAGGCCCCATATGAGACTGGAACTGACATGATTGCCTTCCCTGGTTCTTAGGCTTTTGGGCTTGGAGTGGAACTACATCCCCAGCTTTCCTGAGCTTCCAATTTGCAGATTGTAGATCATGGGACCTCCAAAATCACAGAAGCCAGTCTCTCATAATAAATATCTATTTCTGTTTTGGATTTGGAGAATCTTTGGAGAATCTTGACTAAGACATTCTCTCACAGACAGTTTCAAGCATCTTCAACTTTATTACTGCTGGGTCTATGGTTTATCACTAAGTAGCTCAAACATAATTTGATCATCAGTATCATTGATAACTCTATTGGGACAGCAGAGGGTGGCTCTAGCTCCTCTGTACCTTCCATGCAAAGCAATTGTCACCACCTCCAGATAATTTTTCCACCCCCATTGTCACAGCTGTAACTCAGTCATTCCCTGAGATGGATGATTGCATATGGATAGTGACATGGATAATGAGACAGTTTTCACTGACAGCTTTCAGGTAGTCCTTCCAAAACCAATGACTGGACTAAATTATTCAAGATGAATAGTAAATCCCAAGGCTTATTAGCAAAACAGGAACCCATGTTGGAGGTCATGGGGCCCCCAGAAAGATGTAGGAGAGGGGTTCCAACAGTCGCAAACAACTCTCTTATTCTCAGGTCATAATTTGTGCCCTAGGACTACATTTTTTATATAGAAATTACTTATTAACTTGCCTGTCACCCAAACATATATTTACTTATACTTTAATGGTAATTATTAGCAAAATTCAAAATGTTTTTGAGAACATTGCCTTTAGATCAGGCAGTCATTAGATAACTACTGAGACTTTCCCCAAATGTGGCTACCACTGTCTACTTGGGAGAACTTCCTGGAAAAACAACTGTCTCATGAATTAGGTCAATTTCCCTACAATGGAAATCAGCCATTTAGAAAAGGTGATACAAGATATGTGCTCACTTCGGCTGGCATGATGCCATTTGGGCCTTGGAAGCATTCCAGTCAGTCTCAACTCACAGGCTTAGACATTATAGTGAAGAGTCAAAGAGTAGTCTGCATGATTACAGAAGCTGCTGGATTAATGCCATGGGCCAATTTCAATGGAGAAACTTGAAAAAGCCACCTAGCATTCTAAGGTAGACCTTATTGGTTCATTAGACTTGCTCTGCTGGGACGTTGAGGCGCAGGTTTGAGATTAATATTGTGGGTAGATCACATCTGGCTTTTTGGGATCCTATTGATACAGACTTAAATGCTATACAAGAAAAATAAAGGAATTTTATCATATTTTTCAGAGTAGCTGGTGGGAGTAGCATAACCTAATGGGGAACTTTATAAAAAACCAAGAGGATGCCAAAAGGATGGATAGACATTTTGGTGAAAAAATTCTCTGGAGAATCTCTTATGTCTCCATATTTTACAAGCAGAGACGCTGAATGTCATTGTCCTGAACTATCTTCAGGAATGTATACATAGAGATCACATCTTCCTCTGAGACAAAGAGTATGCGTACTTACTGCCTAGCATAATAAACATAATATTTTCCTCAGAGCAAACACAGACATGCATCTTGCCCGTTACTAAAGATTCATATTCCCTAAACTTGGGGTTCCTTTCCAATGGAATATAATCCACTACATGCAAGTACCATCTGGCCCTCTAGGTGTCATCATATGAAAATGAGGACTCAGAGCATAGGAGCAAAATATATATTGATACTCCGGCTACTGCTGTTGTAATAAACTATCCTTTGTTTCTGAGTGAAGAATCTCATGTCTTCTGCAGCATCCATGAAATTCTGGCAGTCTTGTTAATTTGTTAACTTGTTAACTTTCAAGTAAGGTAAATTCTGACCTAAGGTAAATTCTTGATAAAGTCAGAAGTGCCACTTTTGGGTCAACACAAAGGAAAATATTATATGCATGCTCTGTGCCCACCTACCCCCTCCTTTTTTTTTTTTTTTTTACTTCTATCGACCAGAACCATACATTGAAAGAAACTGTTTCTCTGAATTGCTTTGTGGAAGATAGCTCTCTACAGAATAGAAAAAAATGGTAGTTCTGTTAAATAAGAGAGAAATAAGTTTTTTAGCGAACTAACTGAAATGTTGGAGTTTATTTGTTGTAGTAGTGGTAAGTGTGCATTAGTTGGATCAAGAATGACAGATTAACAATGTGACTGGCCAGACAGCACACACATAAGGTCTCCTGAAAATGGTTGTAAAAACCAGCTATAGATGAGTGCCTAAGACAGTTCCTCTTAGCAGGCAGCAGAAGGGTTGATTCTGTTTACTCATCTGCCAAGTTATATAAACGGCAATTTCAAGGCCTAAAAATCCCATAGCCCCCTAATTTCTCTTGAAGTTTAGAATCTTGTCCTTGCTAGATCCCTGAACATTATTCTAGAACCTGTTGAGCAATAAAGGACTTGCCTGTCATTGATTGTGTGTTCCCCCTAGAAAATGCTGTTTCCGCAGGGCAAGTTTTTGTGCTATGTAGATATTCTTTGTTGATTTATTATTTCACACATCTTTATAATTACTCTATTTAATATAGAAATAGTACTGGATGAGGGTGCTACTGCAACTAATCATAGACCTATGTGGCAATTTATCGATGGCTGAGCAACAGACTAATAATATTTTAGGATAGAATTATTGGATAACTGTTATGTTACAAATATTTAGTAAAAATCACTGCTTGCCACAATATGGGAAGTGGACCAAGATTTCACTAGACCTGTAGCTCTTGGGAAAATTAACTCTAAAAATAAAAAACATTATTATAGGTGGCATTGTTACAGAACCTGGACTGGATCTTAGAAGAAGAACCAAGCAGCACTTCGAGACTTTGGAGGTTGGGGGGTTTAACATTGGTGGGCTCAGAGGAGATTGTTCTCCAAAGGTCTGAGCCCCGAGCACAAGGAGGGAGAGGAATTTATACCCTTCTACTTCTGCACACTTGGTACTTTTGGCATAGGCAGGAAACGGGGTATGAAAGAAGAACCCAGAAGGGCTTTGAGACAGGGACTGGAATTCTATTGCTTGTTTGGTTGGCCATCTTAGAGTACAGTTTTTCCCTATCAGCATTATTATTATTATTACACCTTTAGAATAGGATTCTAAGAAATAAGTTAGTTCATGCAAGAATTATCTATTTTGAGAGCTAAACTGAGAGGGAATAAAGAAATTGGTAGTTAAGCAAGATAGGGAGACAAGGGTAAATAAGACTAAAAACAGATTTAAGCCAGCAAAGGCCTAGTAGGATTTTTCTGTTAATATAAATGACTCAATCCTGAAGCATAGTAAGGTATGGATTTAACTTGCCCTTTTAATTCTATTATTTTGGGTGACCACAAGATAGCCACCATTAAAAGAGAGTAGAAGGTGTGGGAGACAAAAACCAAGAGATAAGACAGATATGAAGAGTGTCTTTTTAATGCGACTATTTATTTATTTATTTATTTATTTATTTTTGAGAGCGATAGGCTGAGCAGGGTGGGGCAGGGGAGAGGGAGGGAGAGAGAATCCCAAGCATGCTCTATGCCCAGTGCAGAGCCTGACACTGGGTTCTATCTCATGACCCTGAGATCTCACAACCCTGAGATCATGACCTGAGCAAAAACCAAGAGTCCAAGACTTAACCGACTCTGACACCCAGGTTCTCCTGAAAAGTATTTCTAAGAAAAGACTCTGGTATGGTTCCTGGTACCTACATCTGGTTAGAAGGAAAACCTGCCCAAGTTATAGGTAATTTTATTGCCAAAGAAACCAAATTCCTGACACAGAAAGCCTTTGGCATTTGTCAAAATGTCATTCCTTAAACCACCATCAGCTCCCCAAACTTGCCTAAGCAGAAAGCCAACTACCAAAACTCTATACCCATCACGGATTATGTAACAGTAATCCCCACCTCACCTGTGTCTAGGCGGGAAGGCAAGGCAGGAAAAGCCATGCAGACTGCAGTCCAGGTTTATAAAGAGCAATGTTCTGAGTTGCTACTTTCAGAGAACAGACTCGGGTTCTAATCACTTAACTTCCACTGCTGCCAGAGCAGGTCTTCACCGTGTCCTCTCACAGGATTATATCTTTGGTGTGTTGTCCCATTCTTCCGTTCTCTGAATGTTGAGGTGGTTTTTCGTTTGTTTGTGTGTGTGTGTGTGTGTGTGTGTTTAAGATTTTATTTATTTATTTTTGAAAGATAGAGGGAGAGAGAGTGTGTGAGTGGGCAGCAGAAGAAAAAGGAGAAGCAGATTCTGTGTTAAGTGTGGAGCCTGAGAGGTAGGGGGTGGTGGTGGGGGGATTGGTATGACAACCCAGAGACCATGACCTGAGCTGAAGTCAAGAGTCGCACCCCTAGCCAACTGAGGCGCCCCTGTTCAGGTGTTTTTATTATGAATGTCTTGTCCCTGATCCTCAGCTGTAAAATGGATGGACATATATTGTCTTCTAGTTAATAGGACATAAGACCATAAGTATATCTGACATGAAGATCCTGGATTTTGAGCAGAGGTCTCTGAGGCCTTGGGGACTATCTGAGTCAAAATTTAGAAGGAGTCTGATTGAAGGAAAGCAAGATCCACATGGATACATTAGTGAGAAAAAGAATCTTATTGTGTTAAGCCACCAAAATTGGGTATTTCTTACAGTTTTATCCTAAATTGGTGATTCTCAAACTTATGTTCATTTTCAGTTCCTAAAAAAGCCTTTTTATACATTTTTTTTTTACTTGTCACTCCTTCTGTTAAATTTTAGATACACTTTGTATCTCTTTGTGTACCTCTACCCACCAAGAACCAACTTTTGTCCCCTTGGGGGCGCCATTGCCCCAGTTGAGAACGCACTGCTCTTCAAATTCCCCACCTATCCCTGCATACTAATCGTTTCAACTTTGTTTCAAGTCCTTGAACTTAACCAAACTCTTCTGAACTTTAAGAACTTTCTTGCTTATCTTTTTTTCCGTGAACACTCTCAATTTCAATCTTCGCATTACTGATTTCCTCTAATTTTTTCAAAATATTTCTTAACATTTCCTTAAATGTTACTTTCACAGAAAGAAACCTGATTTTAAAGTGGTTCTGCCACTGTAATTCTTTGTACTCTTCTTTCATAACATGTATGACAATTTGTAATAATATATTTGGCTGTTTTTATTCTTAATGCTTATTTCACTCACTGTTGTTGGGATAGGGAAACTGAAGGGATCCAAAAAAAGATCCTCTTTCTTGTCCTCTTTCCTCCTTCTATTCTTGCTAAGATCTGTACCCTGGCTTCCACACCCTTTATAGTACTGATAATGCATGTTCTCCTTATAAAGTTCAAGGAGTTAATGATTTTTTTGGAGGCTTCCAGTGTAGTCTAAAGGGTGACTGGGCAAGGTCATCATGAATGTTTTCTAAGAATATTGACTCGAGAGACCTTGATGCCTAGATCTCTGGCTCCAGGGCATAAGTGACTTATGGAAGACAGGTGAACACTCACCCTTGTTTTGACCCTTTCACCGATGCCTGAGAGGACACATACACCAGATCATAATCCTCCACAAAAACCCCAGGCTCCAAGCGAATATGCCACTCTCTCTCATTTCCTTTCTGAGTTTTCCAGACACTCCATCTGCTATACTCTAGCACTTAACGTTACTCAATCAACTCTGCTCTAACTCGTCTCTGTTCACATTTGATTTCCATCCTGCACAGAGCCAAGGACTCTTTTGACTGATCTCGTGGGATCCCCTCTGGGTCCTCCGACCCAGCCTGTCTGCATCAATAGGACACTCCATACATTCTTAGAACCTAATGTTGAAATAAAATTTCTAGACCCAAGATGGAGCCACTCCAGCCCAGGATGCCCTGTCTGCAAAAGGAAACTTAGGTAACTTTTGTTACCATTTGTTGTTTGTTACCATTTGTTGCCATTGTGAATGTTCCACATGACCAGATATGCAATATATACAGCCAACCACTCCCCAACTGCCAAATATCTATAATAATTTCCTTGTTCTAAATAAGGTCAGATATGCAAGCCAGACAAACAATTTAAGCCAAATACTCTTTCTTTAATCCCTGATTGACCTGCTGGCCTTAAAGGAAATCTCTGATCCCTTAGCCAGTCATATTTTTTCTGCGTTGCTGCTTCTAGCACTCTACAAAACTTATGTTTGCTCAACATTCCTTGGGAAGAGTGCTCCCCTGCTTGTAAGGAACAATATTCCCCAATCCATGTATTGTATTCTCTTGAATAAAGGACATCAAATTCACTACTCAGTTCCTTATTTTTGTCATTTGATATTACCCAATTAATATTGAAGAGTATTATAAAAAAGTGTAGTGAAAAAGGAAAGGAAGGGAGGATAGAAGGAAGGAAAGAATCTACAGTAGGTCAATTCCACTCTTCTTTTTTAATCTTCTTTTCCTCTCTACTTCCTCTTTTGATTTCTGGGGTTCAAAGTTCATACCCAGTATAGAGAAAGAAAAATACTTTTCCCTCCACTCTTCTGAGTTCACGGCTGAGAGCTCTTGTAATAAAAGATTAGTTAACAAGAGAAAAAAAAACAAAACAGAAGTTTATTAACAAATATGCCTCATGTATACAAAGGAGATACCCAGGGTATCTGAGTAACTAACTCCCCAATCTGGCCTGAGCCACCACCTTAAATATCATCTTCAACTAAAAACAAAAGAAAGAAAGGTGTATATTTTGGGGCAGCTCTGGGAGTTTACCAGGAAAAGCAGAGTAAACAAGGGTAAGATCTGTTTATAATTAAGTCAGTGTTTTCTCCATTGATAGAGTTTTAGATGATTTAGACTCATCTTTCTCTTTATGGTACAGAAAGGGAGACACTCTGAAAAATGGAGATTTCCTTTATAAATAGAATTTTCCTTAATAAAAGAGCAACTTCTTTTTTTTTTTTTTTAATTTTATTTATTTGTCAGAGAGAAAGAGAGAGAGAGAGCAGAAGCAGACAGAGTGGCAGGCAGAAGTTGAAAGAGAAGCAGGCTTTCTGCTGAGCAAGGAGCCGGGGACTCCATCCTAGGACCCTGGGATCATGACCTGAAGCAAAGGCAGTGGCTTAGCCAACTGAGCCACCCAAGCACCTCTAAAAGAGCAACTTCAACTCTTCTTTTCAGAGCTTCTCTTGTGTCTGTAGTTTCTCAAAAATAATCAGTTCAAGATTATTGTGCCAAAAAGACATATTTGGGGTGGCATATTGTGCTACCTTTCACAACTTATGTGCTTTGTTGCTCTGTGGCCTCAACTTATGGCATAATCGACCTAACAATAATCAATATATACTGGATAGCTTTAATTACATAGTCATTTCATGCTTCACAATCAGACAGTCTCCACTAAGTCCCCAAATTCAGAAGCTGTACTGAAAGTAGTATACAGTTCCCTACTGAAGATGGGGAGGTCTCATACCAAAACCCCAGCTGTCTGTGCTGTGAATCTCTTATTGGAGTATTCCAAGGACTCTACATAATGTTTTCTGTTGTTGTTGTTGGTTAGCTTGTTTTTCTATAACAGGGCTCAGAACACTATGGCATATGGGCCAAATCTGAGTCAGGGCCTGTTTTTGTAATTAAAGTTTTACGGGAACACAGCCAAACTCATTTGCTTTTGTATTGTCTGTGGCTATGTTTGCACTACAAGTATGGAGTTAAGTAGTTATATTATAAGGGTAGGGTTGAATAGTTGCCCTATATCAGCAGAGTTTAATAGTTGCAGTAGAGACCCTATGGTTCTCAAAGCCTAAAATATTTGCCCTCTGGCCATTTGCAGGAACAGTTTGCTGACTGCTGCTTATAACGTTATTGGATCTGCTAGATTATATGCCCCAAGTGGCAAAGCTATTTGTACTGCAGCCTACATCTGCTGCTGAGCCTTTTTTGCTCTGGACCCCACTTGAAACTGGCAGCCTTGTAAGTCACCTGATAAGTGAATCAGAGCAAGCAGTGGAACTCCCTCTTAGTGACAGAAATGTCCAGTATCCTGGCATGTTCTAGATCATTGGAAATGTACTAGATCATTGGAAATGAAAAACTTTGAAAGTTTCATAAATGCGGCAGGCCTTTTGTTTCAACAAGCCCTTGACTTAACAAGGCATATGGAGTATTTGCTACTTCTGCTTACCAAGTCCTTAATAAAGAATCAGAGAGATGTTCTGTAGAATAACCAGATAATCATGATCCCTTCAGACTACAATGTGGCAGAGTAGAGCAGAGTTAACGCAGTCCTTGGCCAAGTTCATGTACTATTTACTGTCCATTTCAATGAATGTTTTTGATTTTGTTTTTTGGTTTTGATTTATTTAATTTTCCCTCCTGAGAAAAATTCCTGCATTTAGAAATGAAATGCATTTACTAAATTAACATGTATTATATTAGCTTTCTATTGCTGCTATAACTAATACCACAAATTTAGTGGCATAAAATGACACAAATTTATCATCTTGCAGTTCTGTAGATCATAAGTCCAACACAGATCTTACTGGACTGAGATTAATGGCAGGTGTTGGCGGGGGGCAGTCCTTTCTGGAAGCACTAGAGAAGTTTCCTTAACTTTGTCTTTTCCAGTCTCTAGATTTTCCCTACTTTTTTTGGCCTCCTCCTTCCCTGTTTAAAGCCAGCAATGTTGAGCTAAATCTTCTCACACTGCTATCTCTGTGGTTCTCTTCTTCTTTACTCTTCTGCTTTTAAGCACTATTTGGGCCCACCTAAATAATCCAGAATAATCCTCCCATTTTAAGGTCTTCTGCTTAATTCCATCTGCAACATTAACTCTCCTTTGCTATGTAACCTAACATATTCACAAGTTCTGAGGATCAGGACATATACATCTTTGTGGGGACTTTATTGTGCCTACTACAACATATACCAAGTATAGAATCTGTCTGGTTTTGTTCTAGAAAACACACCAGATCTGGCACAATAGCTGTGAGAATGGGTCTGTCACATAAATACATGAAGCTTCATTGTCATTTATAATGACCTATCTGAATTTTCTTTCGGGTTACTATTTGGGAATTCAATGAGTACATAAATAAGGATGACAAAACTTAAATTTTTTTAAGTCTTTGAGTTTGGCATCACTTTTTTACCATTTGACTTGAAATACAGTTTTTCTGATTTATTCTCCCAGCAGGGAAGAAAAAGCATTATGAGAGATTTCTGCTTATACTTTTCTACCAAAATCATTCTCATTCTACACAGCAGGAAGTCAGTGTAAGTGTTCTGTGAGCTGTTATGTATATTCATGTTAACATACTTAGGAACTGGGAAAATTACCACAGAGAGGGTGGGTGGATCTGTTGGATCTGCTGTAGATTGAGGTGGCCCAGGAATCTATCATATAGCTCTATGCCCTCAACCCACTCTAAACCATAGATTATGATGATGTTTTGTTTTTTATTTTGCCAAATTTAGCTCAGACTCCTTCCCAACAGCTCTAGGAAGATCTGTAAATTACTAGCTCTACAATATGTAATGACTTTGGATATTGGATATAGGTCATTTGGGGAAAGAACGAAGGAATCACTCCTGTATACCCTTACTGTTGTACCAGAATCCTTCAAAATAAGGACCTGATTTGCCTTTTAACCTGCATTAATAAGATTTCCAAAAAGGAGGCATATCTTTTGCCAAAAGAGATATTTCTCTGTATAGACATTAGTGATACAGAATATATTATTAACATATACATTGTGGTAGGGCAAAATTCCAAGTTGGGCCCCAAGATTTCTGCCCTCTAGTATATACATCTTTGTGTAATTCCCTCCCCTTGAGTAGGTAATCTAATAGACTTTGAATTAATCTAAAGGGAGATCATCTGAGCGGGTGTGATCTATTTTGGTGAACCCTAAAAGGGGACTGAGACCTTCCTGAGATTGGAGAGATAGGAAGTATTGGAAGGTTCATGATAGTCTCTAGTCTCTATGAACTAAGAGCAATGCCTGGCCAACAGCAAGCAAGAAAAGTGGATCTCAACCGACAACCACAGGCAACTAAATTCTGCCAATACCTAAATGAGTTTGGGCCAAGACCCTAGATGCAATGAGAACCTATTCTTGACAAATACCTTGATTCAATTTGTTGAGACCCTCAACAGAGGACCCAGATAATCTGTGCCTTGACTCCTAACACAGAGAAATTGGGAGAAAATAAAATTGTGTTAAGAAACTAAGTTTGTCACAATCTGCTATGCAGAAATAGAAAACTAATGCCCATTTTATACATTTAGCACATTTTAATAATTTTCCTGCTAATGAACTAAGCAAAGTGTTATAAAAATGTTTCTGGTAAAATTAAGCAAAATCGGGGGCACCTGGGTGGCTCAGTGGGTTAAGCCTCTGCCTTCAGCTCGGGTCATGATTTCAGGGTCCTGGGATCGAGCTCCACATCCGGCTCTCTGCTCAGCAGTGAGCCTGCTTCCTCCTCTCTCTGCCTGCCTCTCTGCCCACTTGTGATCTCTCTCTCTCTGTAAAAAAAAAAAAAAAAGAAAACAAATTAAGCAAAATCGGTCTGGTACTCCGTGTATTGTTAAGAATGTGTGTGTGTGATTTTAGTTACTTTTCTATTAATCTTTTTAATTAATACAATTGCTATAGTCTGAATGTTTGTATCCCCTGCTCAAATACATGTGTTGAAATCCTAACCCCCAAAGATCATTAGAAGGTAAGATCTTTGGGAGTTGCTTAAGTCATGAGGATAGAACACTCATGAAGGGGACTAGTGCCTCATAAAAAGAGGCTCCAGAGGGATCCCTAGATCACTCTGTCCTCATGTAAGGACACAGTGGTTATGAGCAAACAACACCCCCATCAGACTGTGACCATGTTGGGTGCTTGATCTTGAACTTCTGGCCTCCAGAACTGTGAGAAATAACATTTTTCTTGCTTATGAACTACCTAGTCTGTGGTATCTTGTGATAGCAACCTAAGCAGACTAAATTATCATAATCAACACAACTGTGACATTTCTTTGTGGTGTCTTTATGAGCATATGAGATACTTAGCTTCTATTTTCATACACTTATATTTATTCATATATATCAGAAGTAATAATGTTTCAGGGTCTATTTTATATCTTAATTACCAGCATTTTCTTGCATAATGAACACAATTGTATTTTGTCCTCTTTTTTTTTTTTTACTACTATGCTTAAATATGAGTCAAATAAATTTGTCTACTTGTTTTAAGGAAAGTATTTTGCCTTCTCATTTGTTATAGTTATAGTTTGAAGAAAACCAGGTATTATTTTATTTTTTCTCATTTTAGAAGTAGGTATATGATATTCTACTTATATCAATTTAAATATATAATATTCCACTCTACACTCTATTTAAATGTTCTTTTTATTTTATTCTGCTTGCTTTTACATACAACTTTACTTCTAGACTATCTTTTATTTTTAAAACTTCAGGGGCGTCTGGGTGCCTCAGTTGTTAAACGTCTGCCTTCAGCTCAGGTCATAATCCCAGGATCCTGGGATTGAGTCTGCTTCTCCTTCTCCTGCTTACCCTGCTTGTGTTTTCTCTCTCGCTGTCTCTCTCTATCAAATAAATTTTAAAAATTCTTAAAAAAAATAAAAATCCCTATAGCCAGCCAACAACTAATATGAAAGAAACATTTAAGCATCCACTGTGTTCATTGTCTAAATCTCCTGCCTGGTGATTATAAGACTAATAACTGTTTTAGGTTACTTATGATGGTAACACAAGTCAGTGGCAGTACTAGATGGACTTAAACATAATTCATTACTTTTGGACCATATCAGTGGATATTTCGTGTGTGTGTGTGTGTGTGTGTGTGTGCGCGCGCGCACGTGTGCATGTGTGTGTGTGTATGTATAGGAATGAACAAAATGACAGAAAAATTCACTTATCTGTCCCTGAAAGTGAGTGTGCTATATAAAAGAAAATTACCCTTAGATATTGCAATGCTGATGCAAATCATAGCAAAATAAAATAAAACACAAAAAGGATTTTGAGTTTCCAGGTAAGGCCAATCAATCAGACATCATCATACAAAATACCTGAGGTGTCATGAAAACTCAGAAATATTAAATATTGATTATATGGAGTATTCCTTACAGCTTCTAATTCATTATCCTACACATTTACTGTATGCAGATACTTCTTACTTTATTGAGAATAGAGTAGAATGCATTAGTGTATCTCTCTCCAAAATACAACTAGACAGAAATACAGATTTAAGCAAGAATATTTACATATACAAATTTGTTTTGCTTTGTCTCAGGAAAAAAACTCCCCTGATTGAGATTTCATATATGCCATGACAGCCAGGTCAGAATTGAACTAGAAATGATTGAAGGAGAAGACATTTGTAGTGAAAAATACATAATTTATGTAGTCATAGTTGGTTTTATAAAGTTCAGAGAAAATGAACAGCTTTGTTAACTTCCATGAGAAATGAGGAAAGATTGGGGTTTAACAAGAGATGAAATTGTTTAATTAATAGTATAACTGGAGCATGTGTTTGAAAAAGGGCTTGGGTAATTAGGCCATTTAAAATAATCCTCCTGAATACAATATAGATTATTACTCTAATTATCAGATGAAAAGCTAAAAACTGGAATGTAAGGAGGGAATTTAAAAACTTACTTAAAAAAACTTTCAAGAGAAAAAAAGTTTTCCTCATTATTTATTCCAGTTTCCTGTCTTGGTGCTTTTTTTTTTCTTTTCCTTTTCCTGGTGATGACTCAAACTTATGTAAGGTAAACACATCATTGATAGTGGGAGTGGGCTTTGCAGGCTGTGTGTGGTTCCCACATTATAGTCTGAGAGGCAGCATGGCAAACTATTTGAGAGCATGGTCTCTAGAACCAATCTCCCTGATTTCTAATTCCAGTTTAAACACTTATTAGTGTCTGATCTTGGAAGGTTAATTAACCTCTGATACCTCACCTATGAAATATAGATTGTGGGATCTATATCATAAGGTTATTATAAAGGTCAAATGAGGTAATACTTTCAGTGCATGTAAAAACAATGCTGTGTGTTTATTAAGATCCATATTTAACAAGAAAAGGAAAGAATCAACAGACTCCAAATACAATCACTTGTTCTAAGCCTACTAAGACTTAATACCCATCCTAAATGTAGTTACAACTTCCCCTCAGGAATGTAATCCTAACCGGTTGGTGTGGAATCTTCCGGTCAGCAGCAGTGAGGTAATGGGCCACTAACCTCCTTCTTTCTATTTGCACTAGGTAGGTTATCTAAGTCTGAAATATACTTTCATTTGTTTGTTCATGATTTCATTGTTCAGGCATTAAAACCTATCCCTTTCTGTAACTCTTTGGGACTCCTTTCTATCTGCTAATTGGAATGCTGCCCAATTCATGAATCATTCAATAATGCCAATTCTATCTCCAAATTTACTAGCTTGAATTTTTGTTAATTAAAAGATTTGGTGGCAGTGGTGGGATGTGAGGTGAACTTCTGACATTATGGGACAATGAGAAATACAAGCATAGTTTCCACAAACTCCTTTTTGAGAGAAATCAAAACACTTCACCATTGCTGAGGGCTGTTAACTAAGTTCTTAATTCTGAACTCTGCTCTCTTTGGATCAAGCTCCTGATCCAATTGGCTTTGTAGCCAGTTCTATATTTGTGTGGAATCACTAGTTCCACATTGGGAACTTCTGGTAGTTTGGACCACAATTCCCAATTTGATTGGTTACCCCAGTCCTCGGTTTTGTCCCCAGATTCCACACTGGGAACTGCTTACTGCGGTTCTCCATTTTTTTGGAATCAGTCTGCAGTTCTTATTTGTTTAGGTCTGCTAGTTCAGTCTGTCCTTCAGTTCCATTTTCCACATTTGGAATTGTTGGAGGTGAAGAATTTAGAGGTATGGTTAGGACCAAAATCTGTGGACTGCTTCTAATACAGAGTAAAAATACAGAGTAAAAACTGTAGAGTATATAAAGTTTCAGATAAATATAACTAAATCTCATCCTAAATTGCCTCAATATCTATTAAAGCCTGAGGCTACACAAGGCCTCACTCTAATAGCAGAAGATCTATTTGCCCGGGGCTAATCATTCCTTGTACCACCTCCCATAACAGACCCATCTTGCCAGTTCAGAAAGGGATGGTAATTTCTCTAGCAATTGAGTTCCTAACAGCATAGTTATTCTCCACTTCCCAATTGATCCAAACCCAAAACTCCTTTGTCTCAAGGACCACTGGACTCACAACAGTTCATTGTTATGGACTTTAGTCTTTTTACATCCCTATAGACCTCCACAGGCAATATCTATCTACCTTTACTTGGAACAATCAATGATATAGCTGGATAACTACACCTCATGGTTCATTGAAGCCCCTTTTTATTTCTTCCAAGTACTCCACCTCGATTTAAGCACCCTTCAGTTCCCTGGGAAATAGAACTTATTGCAATATTTAGACAACCTCTTACATCCTTCAACATGGTGACAGTCTGTGCCTGAATTACATAAATTAAGATGGACAAACAATTATTGTAAATTAAACAGTTGGGGCTATGGGAAACCCAGGATGGCCACTTTGTTCTTCCTAACTTTCTTGCAAGCCTATCTTTTGGTTTTTACATTCCTTCACCCACCATGGTGCATTTATGAATAGGCAATTGTGAAGAGATTTCTATAAAACTGCTAAGACATATTACTGTTAATGTCTGACCAGTTGGCCCACAATCTTACAAAAACTATTTTTGTCCATGGAGACCGCAGACCTCCTCCCTCAAGGCTGTTTGTACACCTAGAGTTAGACTTCATTCATCTGCCACTTAGTATGGGTTATCTATCTATCTATATACATATATATATATATATATATATTATATATATATATATATATATATATATTTTTTTTTTTTTTTTTGGTCAGAGAGAGTGAGCACAGGCAGACAGAGTGGTAGGCAGGGGCTGAGCAAGGAGCCTGATGTGGGACTCAATCCCAGGACACTGGGATCATGACCTGAGCCGAAGGCAGCCACTTAACCAACTGAGCCACCCAGGCATCCCAGGTTATCAATATATTCTTGTAAAGTATGTTTTCCAGATGGTTTTAAGCCTTCCTTTGCCACAAGGCTGATGCCCTCATAGTGGCAAAGAAACTGTTTGGAAATGTGTGTCTCATTTGGGGTATACCTTCCACAATCTCTAGTGACCGAGGTACCTACTTCACTGGGTAAATCATAGGAACCTTAACAAAACCCTTGGAAACTTCTTGGAATTAACACTGTTCCTATCACCCTCAATCATCAGGCAATGTCAGGAGAACTAATGGGGTCCTCAAACTCAAAACTTTCTAAACTTGCTGAAATTACTGGATTCCTTTGGCCTAAGGTACTGCCTCTGGTTTTTATGATTATTAGCAGTGTGCTGTTTGGAAAACATGAACTCCTTCCACATGACATACTCCCTGGTAGAACAGTGTCTATTGATACATAACCTTCTTCTGATCTTTGGTGTCTCATGCTAGTATAACCAGATACCTTTGCTAAAGCCTATCATCAACAGGTTTGATCGTTTCCCTGGATCCCAATTCCAAGGGTCCTTTTGGTTACAGACTAGAGCCTGGTAATTAGGTATTCTGGAAACAGTCCTTGAGCCCCAGTGGGAAGAACCTTACCAAGTGCTCTACCACTGACACTGGTGCAAAATTAGATGATATTAAGCCTTGGACACACATATCTCAACTAAAGAAGTCTCTATTTGACATCTGGTCCTATAAAAGTGCTGGAGACCTCTAATCAAATTCATCAGGAAGAAAAGTAGCTGACATCAAGGTAGACTGTTTCCACACAACACATCATACTTTAACTAAATGTGAAAATTTTACTCTCTTTCCCTCCTTACTCTAGCATTGGCTTGGAAAGATAATGTCTTTATCTGTATCTCCCAGTCCATTGCTCAAGCAGATTACCTTTAGATTGTTGGACTTGTAAAAATTTCTGATCTATAGTGCAAGAGATCCTCTGGTCCTCCCTATGAAGGAGAATATTTCTTCTATTCCCAATGTCACTGTAAACTATATAAACTATATAAACACTGTCCCCCCCACCTTAGAACTTTCTTACTGAGTTTCACTTTTACAACCAGAATATCCAATACTTTGTTTTTACTTTCTGATTATAACTATACATCCCTAATTAGACACAATTACCTATATAAATCTTAGTACATTTGCACCCCCTGTTCCTATGATTATCTAGATCAGATCTGCCCCCTATTCATTGAGATATACTACCAGCACCACTCATCTTCACAAGGTATTTAGAATGACTCTATTTCAGGCTAGAAGATTTTCTTCCCATATGTGCTAAAAACCTGCCTGATCCCTGGCTAGAAAGGGCAAATACAGCAATCCTTGTGAATGAATCCATTAACAGTACCTCCTTAAAAAGAATGGTTTGTGTTCCAATAGGATTTGTTTTTGTCTTTGGTGGTTATCTTCCTTCTTGGACCTATGGATGTCTAGGTGACTAGTACAAAGGCACACAATGCCTCTTAGGGTATCTAACGGTGCCCCTAATTTTTCACAAGTGAACTAAGACACCTCATTGGTCAAACGCCTGGGTTTACATTTTTTAGTTAGAAGGGCTTATCAGACAGAAGGACTCAGGATTTGTTTCCTGTGGCAGAGTCATAGTTCCCTGATTAGGAGTAAATGCAAATGAGAATGTACTCAGAAAAACCTCCTTGGGCACCTGGGTGCCTCAGTTGTTAAGCATCTCCCTTCAGCTCAGGTTGTCGTCCTAGGGTCCTGGATGGATTCCCGCTTTGGGCTCCCTTCTCGGTGGGGAGTTTGCTTCTCCCTCTTCTTCTGCCTGCTGCTCTGCCTGCTTGTACTTCCTCTCTCTCTCAGCCTCTGTCAAATAAATAAATAAAAATCTTAAAAAAAGAAAAGAAAAGAAACCCCTTAATTATTGAAAAGATGGCAGATTCTATTGCTAAGAATAGCTGCCCAACAAGGATCCTTAGACTCTGGCCAAAGTTGTCCTTGATAATATAATAGAATAGCCCTTGATTATCTTTTAGCCAAATAAGGAGGAATCTGTGTCATGGTCAGCACCACCTGCTGCATCTGGATTAACACTTGTGGGGAACTTCAACTCAATTATAAAAGATCACTAAGCAAGCCATTTGGCTTAAAGAGGTGACACCTTCAGTGGGGGGTCTTTCTGTGATTTATTTGATTTTGGTTGATTCAGGTCTTAAGGACCATGGCTCCAAAGTGCACCAAACACTGGGAATTATCCTGCTTCTTACACTCATAATCATGTCCTGGGGCATTGTTTTCCCTCAACAGCTTCAAACTCGGGGGAGGAGTCAAGATGGCAGAGAAGTAGCAGGCTGAGACTACATCAGGTAGTAGGAGATCAGCTAGATAGCTTATCTAAAGATTGCAAACACCAATCCAACGGGAGATCAAAGAGAAGAACAGCAATTCTAGAAACAGAAAATCAACCACTTTCTGAAAGGTAGGACTGGCGGAGAAGTGAATCCAAAGTGACGGGAAGATAGCCTGCGGGGGGAGGAGCCGGCTCCCAGCAAGCGGCGGAGCAACGGAGCACAAAATCAGGACTTTTAAGTCTGTTCTGCTGAGGGACATCGCTCCAGAGGCTAAACCGGGGTGAAGCCCACGTGGGGTCAGCATGGCCTCAGGTCCTGCAGGGTCACAGAAGGATCGGGGGTGTCTGAGTGTGGCAGAGCTTGCAGGTATTAGAATGGGGAAGCCGGCTACAGAGACAGAGCTGAGGAGTGAGCTCTAAGCTTGGGGTTACCTTGAACCGGTCACAGGCTTGGTCAGCTCAGAGCGCGGCTGGAGGCGAGGGAGACGGGAGTAAATGGGCGCTGTTCTCTGAGAGCGCACTGAGGAGTGGGGCCCCGAGCTCTCAGCTCCTCCAGGCCGGGGACTGGGAGGCCGCCATCTTCATTCCCATCCTCCGGAACTCTACAGAAAGCGCTCAGGGAACAAAAGCTCCAGAAAGCAAACCCGAGCAGATTACTCAGCCCGGCCCCTGGTAAGGGCGGTGCAACTCTGCCTGGGGCAAAGACACTTGAGAATCACTACAACAGGCCCCTCCCCCAGAAGATCAACAAGAAACCCAGCCAGGAGCAAGTTCACCTACCAAGGAGTGCAGTTTCAATACCAAGGAGAGCAGCGGAATTCCAGAGGAGGAGAAAGCAAAGCACGGAACTCATGGCTTTCTCCCCATGATTCTTTAGTCTTGCAGTTAATTTAATTTTTTTTTTTCTTTTTCAAACTTTTTTTTATCTCTCTTCTTCTGCTAAATTTTTTTAACTTTTACCCTTTTCTTTTTTTTTAACATTTTTAACTAGTTTATCTAATATATATATTTTTCTTTTTTATATGTTTTCTTTATTCGTTTTCTTTTTTTATTGTTTCTTTCTTTCTTTTTTTTTTTTCTTTCTGAACCTCTTTTTATCCCCTTTCTCCACCCTCACAATTTGGGATCTCTTCTGATTTGGTTAAAGCATATTTTCCTGGGGTCTTTGCCACCATTTTAGTATTTTACTTGCTCCTTCATACACTCTCATCTGGACAAAATGACAAGGCGGAAAAATTCACCACAAAAAAAAAAGAACAAGAGGCAGTACCAAAGGCTAGGGACCTAATCAATACAGACATTGGTAATATGTCAGATCCAGAGTTCAGAATGACAATTCTCAAGGTTCTAGCTGGGCTTGAAAAAGGCCTGGAAGATATTAGAGAAACCCTCTCCAGAGAGATAAAAGCCTTTTCTGGAGAAATAAAAGAACTAAAATCTAACCAAGTTGAAATAAAAAAGCTATTAATGAGGTGCAATCAAAAATGGAGGTTCTCACTGCTAGGATAAATGAGGCAGAAGAAAGGATTAGCGATATAGAAGACCAAATGACAGAGAATAAAGAAGCTGAGCAAAAGAGGGACTAACAGCTACTGGACCACAAGGGCAGAATTCGAGAGATAAGTGACACCATAAGACAAAACAACATTAGAATAATTGGGATTCCAGAAGAAGAAGAAAGAGAGAGGGGAGCAGAAGGTATATTGGAGAGAATTATTGGAGAGAATTTCCCCAATATGGCAAAGGGAACAAGCATCAAAATCCAGGAGGTTCAGAGAACCCCACTCAAAATCAATAAGAATAGGTCCACACCCCGTCACCTAATAGTAAAATTTACAAGTCTTAGTGACAAAGAGAAAATCCTGAAAGCAGCCCGGGAAAAGAAGTCTGTAACATACAATGGTAAAAATATTAGATTGGCAGCAGACTTATCCACAGAGACCTGGCAGGCCAGAAAGAGCTGGCATGATATATTCAGAGCATTAAATGAGAAAAACATGGAGCCAAGAATATTATATCCAGCTAGGCTATCATTGAAAATAGAAGGAGCGATAAAAAGCTTCCAGGACAAACAAAAACTGAAAGAATTTGCAAACACCAAACCAGCTCTACAGGAAATATTGAAAGGGGTCCTCTAAGCAAAGAGAGAGCCTAAAAGTAGTAGATCAGAAAGGAACAGAGACAATATACAATAACAGTCACCTTACAGGCAATACAATGGCACTAAACTCATATCTCTCAATGGTTACCCTGAATGTTAATGGGCTAAATGCCCCAATCGAAAGACACAGGGTATCAGAATGGATAAAAAAAACAAAACCCATCCATATGTTGCCTACAAGAAACTCATTTTAAACCCGAAGACTTCTCCAGATTTAAAGTGAGGGGGTGGAAAACAATTTACCATGCTAATGGACATCAGAAGAAAGCTGGGGTGGCAATCCTTATATCAGATCAATTAGATTTTAAGCCAAAGACTATTATAAGAGATGAGGAAGGACACTATACCATACTCAAAGGATCTGTCCAACAAGATCTAACAATTTTAAATATCTATGCCCCTAACGTGGGAGCAGCCAACTATATAAACCAATTAAGAACAAAATCAAAGAAACACATCAACAATAATACAATAATAGTAGGGGACTTTTAACACTCCCCTCACTGAAATGGACAGATCATCCAAGCAAAAGATCAACAAGGAAATAAAGGCCTTAAATGACACACTGGCCCAGATGGACATCACAGATATATTCAGAACATTTCATCCCAAAGCAACAGAATACACATTCTTCTCTAGTGCACATGGAACATTCTCCAGAATAGATCACATCCTGGATCCTAAATCAGGTCTCAACCAGTATCAAAAGATTGGGATCATTCCCCGCATAGTTTCAGACCACAATGCTCTGAAGCTAGAACTCAATCACAAGAGGAAATTTGGAAAGAATCCAAATACATGGAGACTAAACAGCATCCTTCTAAAGAATGAATGGGTCAACCAGGAAATTAAAGAAGAATTGAAAAAATTCATGGAAACAAATGATAATGAAAACACAACAGTTCAAAATCTGTGGGACACAACTAAGGCAGTCCTGAGAGGAAAATATATAGCGGTACAAGCCTTTCTCAAGAAACAAGAAAGGTCTCAAATACACAACCTAACCCTATACCTAAAGGAGCTGGAGAAAAAAAAAGAAAGAAACCCTAAACCCAGCAGGAGAAGAGAAATCATAAATATCAGAGCAGAAATCAATGAAATAGAAAAAAACAACAGAACAAATCAACGAAACTAGGAGCTGGTTCTTTGAAAGAATTAATAAGATTGATAACCCCCTGGCCAGACTTATCAAAATGAAAAGAGAAAGGACCCAAATAAATAAAATCATGAATGAAAGAGGAGAGATCACAACTAACACCAAAGAAATACAGACAATTATAAGAACATATTATGAGCAACTCTATGCCAACAAATTTGACAATCTGGAAGAAATGGATGCATTCCTAGAGGCATATAAACTACCACAACTGAACCAGGAAGAAATAGAAAGCCTGAACAGACCCATAACCAGTAAGGAGATTGAAACAGTCATCAAAAATCTCCAAACAAACAAAAGCCCAGGGCCAGACGGCTTCCCGGGGGAATTCTACCAAACATTTAAAGAAGAACTAATTCCTATTCTCCTGAAACTCTTCCAAAATAGAAATGGGAGGAAAACTTCCAAAGTCATTTTATGAGGCCTGCATCACCTTGATCCCAAAACCAGACAAGGATCCCATCAAAAAAGAGAACTATAGACCAATATCCTTGATGAACACAGATGCAAAAATTCTCACCAAAATACTAGCCAATAGGATTCAACAGTACATTAAAAGGATTATTCACCATGACCAAGTGGGATTTATTCCAGGCTGCAAGGTTGGTTCAACATCTGCAAATCAATCAATGTGATACAACACACTAATAAAAGAAAGAACAAGAACCATATGATACTCTCCATAGATGCTGAAAAAGCATTTGACAAAGTACAGCATCCTTTCCTGATCAAAACTCTTCAAAGTGTAGGGATAGAGGCCACATACCTCAATATTATCAAAGCCATCTATGAAAAACCCACCGCAAATATCATCCTCAATGGAGAAAAACTGAAAGCTTTTCCACTAATGTCAGGAACACGGCAGGGATGTCCATTATCACCACTGCTATTCAACATAGTACTAGAAGTCCTAGCCTCAGCAATCAGACAACAAAAGGAAATTAAAGGCATCCAAATCGGCAAAGAAGAAGTCAAACTATCACTCTTCGCAGATGATATGATACTATATGTGGAAAACCCAAAAGACTCCACTCCAAAACTGCTAGAACTTGTACAGGAATTCAGTAAAGTGTCAGGATATAAAATCAATGCACAGAAATCAGTTGCATTTCTCTACACCAACAAGACAGAAGAAAGAGAAATTAAGGAGTCCATCCCATTTACAATTGCATCCAAAACTATAAGATACCTAGGAATAAACCTAATCAAAGAGGCTAAGAATCTATACTCAGAAAACTATAAAGTACTCATGAAAGAAGTTGAGGAAGGCACAAAGAAATGGAAAAATGTTCCATGCTCCTGGATTGGAAGAACAAATATTGTGAAAATGTCTATGCTACCTAAAGCAATCTACACATTTAATGCAATTCCTATCAAAGTACCATCCATTTTTTTCAAAGAAATGGAACAAATAATCCTAAAATTTATATGGAACCAGAAAAGACCTCGAATAGCCAAAGGAATATTGTAAAAGAAAGCCAAAGTTGGTGGCATCACAATTCCGGACTTCAAGCTCTATTACAAAGCTGTCATCATCAAGACAGCATGGTACTGGCACAAAAACAGACACATAGATCAATGGAACAGAATAGAGAGCCCAGAAATAGACCCTCAACTCTATGGTCAACTAATCTTCGACAAAGCAGGAAAGAATGTCCAATGGAAAAAAAGACAGCCTCTTCAACAAATGGTGTTGGGAAAATTGGACAGTCACCTGCAGAAAAATGAAATTGGACCATTTCCTTATACCACGCATGCAAATAGACTCAAAATGGATGAAGGTTCTCAATGTGAGAAAGGAATCCATCAAAATCCTTGAGGAGAACACAGGCAGCAACCTCTTTGACCTCAGCCGCAGCAACATCTTCGTAGGAACATCGCCAAAGGCAAGGGAAGCAAGGGCAAAAATAAACTATTGGGATTTCCTCAAGATCAAAAGCTTTTGCACAGCAAAGGAAACAGATAACAAAACCAAAAGACAACTGACAGAATGGGAGAAGATATTTGCAAACGACATATTAGATAAAGGGCTAGTGTCCAAAATCTATAAAGAACTTAGCAAACTTGTGGCACCTGGGTGGCTCAGTGGGTTAAAGCCTCTGCCTTCAGCTCAGGTCATGATCCCAGGGTCCTGGGATCGAGCCCCACATTGGACTCTCTGCTAGGCAGGGAGCCTGCTCCCCTCCCTCTCTCTGCCTGCCTCTCTGCCTACTTGGAGTCTCTGTCAAATAAATAAATAAAATCTTAAAAAAAGAAAAAAAGAGCTTAGCAAACTCAACTCCCAAAGAACAAATAATCCAATCAAGAAATGGGCAGTGGACATGAACAGACATTTCTCCAAAGAAGACATCCAGATGGCCAACAGACACATGAAAATGTGCTCTACATCACTCGGCATCAGGGAAATACAAATCAAAACCACAATGAGATATCACTTCACACCAGTCAGAATGGCTAAAATTAACAAGTCAGGAAATGACAGATGCTGGCGAGGATGCGGAGAAAGGGGAACCCTCCTACACTGTTCATGGGAATGCAAGCTGGTGCAACCACTCTGGAAAACAGCATGGAGTTTCCTCAAAATGTTGAAAATAGAACTACCCTATGACCCAGCAATTGTACTACTTGGTATTTACCCTAAAGATACAAACGTAGTGATCCGAAGGGTCACATGCACCCAAATGTTTATAGCAGCAATGTCTACAATAGCCAAACTATGGAAAGAACCTAGATGTCCATCAAGAGTTGAATGGATAAAGAAGAGTGGTATATATACACAATGGAATACTATGCAGCCATCGAAAGAAATGAAATCTTGCCATTTGCGACGACGTGGATGGAACTAGAGGGTATCATGCTTATTGAAATAAGTCAATTGGAGAAAGACAAGTATCATATGATCTCCCTGATATGAGGAAGTGGAGATGCAACATGGGGGGTGATTGGGGTAGGAGAAGAATAAATGAAACAAGATGGGATTGGGAGGGAGAGAAACCATAAGTGACTCTTAATCTCACGAAACAAACTGAAGGTTGCTGGGGGGAGGGGGGTTGGGAGAAAGGGGGTGGGATTATGGACATTGGGGAGGGTATGTGCTATGGTGAGTGCTGTGAAGTGCGTAACCCTGGTGACTCACAGACCTGTACCCCTGGGGATAAAAATATATTATACGTTTATAAAAAATAAAAATAAATAAATTAAAAAAAAAAAGCTTCAAACTCATGTATGCAGCCACTAACCATGAAGCAAATGGTATCCGTAGGACTAGAACATTAGAGAAATGAAGAGAATGACCAAATTAAAGATTGTGAACCTGAAGCTATGACCTTGTTAACATCACAGGGGTTATGTAAAAACATCCTAACTTACAGATGCCACACAAAGGAACAACAGAACTGTGACAACAGCAGAACAGTAGTTGAGAGTGGTGCTAATGCCTTCATTAAGCTGAGAGTCTGATCAAAAGGGGGGGGGATTGTTAAAAAAAGAAATAACACATGATGTGATGAGTACTGAGTATTATATGCAACTAATGAATCAATGAACACAACATCAAAAACTAATGATGTACTGTTTGTTGGCTAATTAAATTTAAATTAAAAAAAAGAAAAGGAATAAATAGGCCCCAAATGGAGTCACTTGTGCTAAACCCATGATGACTTAATACCTAACTTAACTGCAGTTACATTCTTCTCCAGGAATATAGTCTTAACTGGTCAGTTTGGAACTTTCTGGTTAACATTAATGATGTAATCTGCCCACACAGTCTCCTACCATAGGTAGGTTGCCTGGACCTAAAATTTATTTTTTTTTCCATTTATAATTTCCATTTCCAGACTTTAAAAACCTTTCCTTTTCTTAGTTCTTTGGACCTCATTTCTATTTTAGATGGGATGCTGCCTGATTCATTAATCATTCGATAAAGCCAATTAGATTTTCAAATTTACTCAGTTAAATTTTTGCTTTTTAACACATATTAAGATGTATTAAATGAAAATAGATAAATTCACTTTTTATATTTAGTATACCACATAATGTAACAATTACCATATCAACTTCAAAGAAAGATATTGATATGAAATTTGGTAGGATATATGATTTTGGAAATAGTCATCACATTTGAAATAACTCAGCATGAAATTAGCCAAATTTGTGAAATGTGTCATAGTAATTATATAGACAATAGTAAGTTTTCATTAAGATACTATAAAGAAAGGAAACATACTTATACCAAACCTTATGGTACTGATCAGGTTTACCATTATTTCACCCTTGCTCAAAGGTACCTCAAATATGCATAGATAGAGACAGTGACCTCAGTCTCTTTAGCAGAACAATTTATAATCACTATATTTAAGTGACATAAAATATCAGGAAAAAACAAATACCAAAAACAAAGATGCTTACATAGTTGTTTAATCTTCTTTATACCAAACATACAAATGCTGTAATATCTTTGTGTATGTCCAAAGTTGAAAGTTATCTCACATTTTTGATAAACAATAAAGACAAACATTGAGGGCTCTGCAAGTTTACAGGCACTTGGAAGTTAAGATAATTTCCGAAAAGTGTTCCTATTATGTAACAATGTTTTGGTAGTAACACTAAACTCTGCTTAGTACAAAACAAGGATTTAATCATAGCCTAAGCCTGTTCTCTTCATTAAAATCTCACTAATGAGCAACTGCTAAGGCAATATTTTATTCCAAAACAGGAAGTTTGTACTTTCAAATTTAAATACATTTAAATTAGCATTTAAATGTATCCTATAAACATATATCAGGCAGGGTTATTATTCAAATAGTATGATCATTATTGTGGTAATTATTATGTACCATTTAATGAACATTTACTGTGTATTTGGAGTCTTGCTAAATACAGTGTATTTAATTCCATGGATTTCTGATGACTGTTTTCCTGTAAAAACACAGGATATATTATACATCTCACTTCAAGCATAGCACATACTGATGAAAGGTTGAAGGAATCAGATGTATTTTTAATTGTTACTTTTTAACAGTTTTATATATTCTTTAGAATTTAAGAACTCAGGAGAAGTTAGTTTTTAAAATTATAAGTCATTCATTGGTTGGTTTTCTATTCTTCTGTGAATTTTGTGGGTTTTATTCTGAAATGTCTTCTTCAAAAAAATGAAACATGTTTAATATTTTTATATTTTTTCTAATTATTTGATTAATGTTCTTTTTATACAGTGCAATTTTCTGTTTTTGTCTATTATTTATATTTTATAACTTTAATTCAAACATATTCTTATTAATTTGGAAAAAACACCACAGTTGCTATTATTACATAATGGAACCCTAAAAAATAATATTGAATATCATAAGTGAAACATTGTTTTTTATATCCAAAATTGCTTTTTATTTTTGTTAGATTATCAAATATTTTGCTTGGTAATCTTTCAGTGCTTTCCTTTAGTTGCATGACTTTGATATCAATGCATTTGTTCAGATAAAACCTCATTGAAGAACTGAAATAGCCACATTCAACCATTTTCCTTATTCCCATGAAAGTCTATAAAAAAACAAATTGAGAAATAAACAAAAAGTCATCAGGGAATTAATGTCACTGAACACCAAACACTGTCAGTATTAAGTATTATAGTTGGAAGTATGTTAACTTGGACATTTCTTCAAAATGAAGAAATTTGCCAATGTTGTAAGGACTTATTTAGCCAGAGCACTTCCATCTGGTTAAACAATAACTTTGTTGTTTAAAACTTAAGCTGTCCCTGCTCCCCTTCCCTCAGGGGACTTACTAAAAACAAGTCTGGGAAACCAGTCCCAGGTAACAAAGCCCAAATACAAGGGTGGGTCAGGCCAGGTGGAGACATCTGATCAGTGGGGGGGCGCATACTGTCTCCCTAGTTACCAAGGAGTATGGGCCCTGCCCTTTGGGCACCTTTTGGGAGCCAATTCTGACCAAGGTGATAGGCTGGTTCAAATATCTACTAGGGTAAATTGTAATTCAATTGGTCACTTATGTGTGACCTAGCATGACTGTGCAGCTTTCTCTGTGTGTTACAATTTCATTGGCCACCTGTGTGTGGCCAGGCCCAACCACATGGCCTTTGCCCTTAAAAGCTAGTCTGTGAAGCAGAGAGAGGTCGCCCTCTCTGTAAGAGGCGCAGGCCCGAAAGTTCGGTTTGATTCTTGGTGCTTGGCATGAAATAAAGCTTTGCTTGACCTTCGCTTTGTAACAGTCTCGCTCCTTTAAACACGGACCCTTTATTGGGGGACCTAACAATGTCAAATCATTTGATTGGATTTATCTTTCAAAGACTTTGGTTTAAAAATAAAGAAATCTTTCTAAATATTGCTGTTTTAAATCATCTCAGTGAAACAGTGATCACATTGCTTATGAATAAAATATTTTGTGGTACAAGATGTTAGGCTAAAACCCTGCAAGTTTAACAGGTAACAACTCAATAAGGTACTGAATTATGTTAACATTATTGGTCATCTTATAACTAAAAATAATTTGTTACTGCATTAAGGTACATTTCAGCTTTGTGTATGTATATGTGTGTGTTTATATATACATACACGTACATATATGTATATATAGGCACATACACATCACATATACATATGTGTACATACATATAAAGAACATGTGTGTACATGTATATGATATAACACATAACATATGTACGTGTATATAAAACAATAAAAATAAACAAAATAAAAGCACAGGTAAAGGACATTAAATTTTTCTATTAATAGCTATTTTGCACTTTGACATTTGAATGATTTCCTCTTATAAATTCATATGAAGTCCATTTCCAGAACATTTACTAATAGTTAAATTGTGTTTGCTAAAAGCCTTATGGAACTTTAAACATCAATAAATATTCAATTAAATGCTGAATAAACTTCAGAAATGTGAAGGCTACAGTTTATAAAAAAATGTTTTTCAAGGTTATTTCTATTTTATTAACAAGTAATTAGTTTTGTAAATGTTAAATAACAGATGTTTTTCTATTATTTATTTAGTCCTCCTCACCTCCCCCTTACTGTGGTAACAGTTTGCTGAACTGCAATATTACATCTCGACCAGGATATTAACAATGATACAATCCAACCATTTTACTCAAATTTCTCATTTTGCTTATACCCATTTATGTGTGTGTGCATGTGCATGTGGGTGCATTTAGTTTGCCATGAGCTTATCACATGTATAGGCTCGTGTGTCTACTAACCCAGTCAAGATACTTAACAGCTCAAGCCTCATGAGTTCTTTCATGTTGCTCTTTTGTAAGCACGCCTACCCACTTCCCCTCCACCCTCTCCCATTGTTCCCCAACCCAAAATGTTAAATAAATGGTGTCACAGAGTATGCACATTTTGTAGATTGGCTTTTTTCACTTAGCATAATTCCCTGAAGAGTCACTGAAATTGTTGTGTTTACACTTTTTATTGATGAGTAGGATTCTCTAAAATATATGGGCCAGAGCTTTTTTTAACCATTCTGCTGTTGAAGGGCATCTGGATTGATTCCAGCTTATGACTATCACATATAAAGCTGCATTAAAAGATAAACTGAGGCACATTAAAAATTTGAAGAGTTTATTTGAGCAAAAATAAATTCTTCTTGGGCAGTCCCAAACCAGGAGTAGTTAAGATTGTTTCACCAACAAGAGAAAGAAGAATGACCCATACAGAAGAGGTACAAAAGCAAAGAATTATCTGATTATCTGACAACTTAATGCATAGTTAGTTGTTTGTGATTGGTGGTCCTTAGGTTTTGATTTTTTTAACTTTGAGCTGTTTGCCAGCTTAGATTTAATTTTCTGCTACCATAGCATTTGAGAAACCTCAGTCTAATGGCTTGCTTGTTTAATTAATTTAATAATGATACTAGCACTACTCTTATTCACTCTCAGGTTTCAATTATTCTTGTTTCATCATAAAACTTATAGGTATGATGTTCATCATACCATCTTGTTCATCTTGTTTCTGTTTCTTCAAGCACAATGAGACCACCTGGGGTACTGCCGATTCTGTAAATGTGCATTTAACATGCTTATGAATGTAAACATCTTGAGTCTTAAGAGTACACAACACACCAGAAAGACTACACTAATGACTAGTAGGAGGATCATACTGAGACTTTAGTATTCTCCTTAGCCAGTGCCCCCATGAACCAAACTGGCTGATATCAAATAAATCAAAGATGACTCTGAAGGAGCACCAACCTGTTTGAACCAAGTGACTTCTTTGTTAATTTCTTTCTTTTTCTTTCTTTCTTTTTTTTTTTTTTAATTTTCAGCGTAACAGTATTCATTGTTTTTGCACCATACCCAGTGCTCCATGCAATCCGTGCCCTCTCCAATACCCACCACCTGGTTCCCCCAACCTCCCACCCTCTGCCCCTTCAAAACCCTCAGATTGTTTTTCAGAGTCCATAGTCTCTCATGGTTCACCTCCCCTTCCAATTTCCCTCAACTACCTTCTCCTCTCTAACTCCCCTTGTCCTCCATGCTATTTGTTATGCTCCACAAATCAGTTAAACTATATGATAATTGACTCTCTCTGCTTGACTTATTTCACTCAGCATAATCTCTTCCAGTCCTGTCCATGTTGCTACAAAAGTTGGGTATTCATCCTTTCTGATAGAGGCACAATACTCCATAGTGTATATGGACCACATCTTCCTTATGACAGTACAGACAAAGGTTGATATCCAGGATCTATAAAGAACTCCTCAAACTCAACACACACAAAACAGACAATCAGATAAAAAAATGGGCAGAAGATATGAACAGACACTTCTCCAATGAAGACATACAAATGGCTATCAGACACATGAAAAAATGTTCATCATCACTAGCCATCAGAGAGATTCAAATTAAAACCACATTGAGATACCACTTTACACCAGTTAGAATGGCCAAAATTAGCAAGACAGGAAACAACATGTTTTGGAGGGGATGTGGAGAAAGGGGAACCCTCTTACACTGTTCGTGGGAATGCAAGTTGGTGCAGCCACTTTGGAGAACAGTGTGGAGATTCCTTAAGAAATTAGAAATAGAGCTTCCCTATGACCCTGCAATTGCACTACTGGGTATTTACCCCAAAGATACAGATGTAGTGAAAAGAAGGGCCATCTGTACGCCAATGTTTATAGCAGCAATGGCCATGGTTGCCAAACTGTGGAAAGAACCAAGATGCCCTTCAACGGACAAATGGATAAGGAAGACGTGGTCCATATACACTATGGAGTATTATGCCTCCATCAGAAAGGATGAATACCCAACTTTTGTAGCAACATGGATGGGACTGGAAGAGATTATGCTGAGTGAAATAAGTCAAGCAGAGAGAGTCAATTATCATATGTTAATTTCTTTTATTCGTTGCAGTACTAGTGTTGAGTCAGGCATGAGAGGAGGTATTTGCTATGGCACAGACTCCTCATTTAGCCAATAAGTTATCTAAAGCAATTCTGTTATCTAAAACTACCAAAGCAAGGAAGGCCAGGAACTTTTGTTGTATAGTTACAGCCTTAGCAGTACATGCAATGGTAGTTGCCAGGGTTAAGGAACATTGCCTTCCCACCCATGAACAGAGAGAAAAACCATGTTGTGAAAAAGCAAAAGGAATAAAGATTTTATATTGGAGATGAAGATTTCGATCCATGATCTTGGGATAGCCATTCACCTCAAGATGCCATCTACTTCTAGGAAAAAGACTGGGGTCAATTTTAATTTTAGATATCTAAGTGGTAGGCAGTTCCAAGAGTCTGGAAGAACCCTTTTAAACTGAGAGATGTAGATCCTAGCTTCAAGTCCCTGAAATTTGACAGCTATCTGGGAGTGAGAAAGGCTTGGGAAAGCCCCTTCCCAGAAAGTCCAAAGACAGTTTTTGTACATGAAGATTCCAAGTCAGAAAGGTGGGAGAAAATTAGGAGTGTTGTTTAGAGTGTCATAACCAGATATTTGAGAAAACTGGTAGAATTAAGCATCCAGATCTCATTTCTAGCAAATATAATTATAGTAAAACTAATTTCTTGGCAAAAAAAAAAGTCTAGTCTCATTGAACTTGGTCTGATGATTTATACAAATGCAGCAAAAATAGTGATTGACTATATAGGCTCTTTTAAAATCTGCTTTGCTGGAACTTTTCAAAAGCAATGTTAGATTGGACTTAAAAGCCTCTCCAGACTGAGAAGTCATGTCAAAGACTTACCATCAGACTTCGCCCATAATGCCCAGAGTTTTGGGTTAATTCCTTTTATCGTGAGGTCTTCAAGATATCTTGAGTTTTCTGGACCTGCCAGGAAGTAACTTCCTTTATTTACTTGGTGAGGCTGCCAGGCACCCTATAAACAAGGTACCATTTTTTTTTTAAATTTTATTCTTTATTTTTATTTTTAACAAGAGGCTTCATTGACTCTGTAAAGTCATCTTTTTTTTTTTAACTGTGTTGTTATATCTGATTTTATGCATATTCCCAAACGACATTCCATTTAGAGCCTTGGTTTCCAATTGTGTCCTGTTATCAGAAGAACAAATTCTTATTGAACTTATGCAAATAATAATATTGCTAAAAAAAATAAGGCAACTCAGTAAGTTTCCAAATTCTAGAGGGATCAGGTAGAAAGAAAAATTAAATGTTTCAATTCTATTTACAAAGGTATACTTACCAAATTGCTGCAAGTCATAGATAGCTTAAGAAAAAAGAAAACATTTCCTTAAATCTGGGAAAATAACACAGTAAGGCACTAGGAATGTTTCAAAGAAAAAGTTAAGAAAATTTATAATCATGCTTATCAGTTTATTCAGTCCCATATTATTAATTCTTATTCTGCTTGAATTCAGTTCTTCCACTTGTTCTCAAGATTCCTACCTATTTCAGCGATATATCTTATAGTTATCAGAAACCTATTTTCTAGAGTACTTGTCAGAGTTCTTTCCATAAATCTCTCTAAAGATGAACACCTTTGCAAAAGTATCTGAGTAAAACAATAACTGTCCGTAAATGACAAGAAGGCTAAAAAACAGCTATGATTAAGGATCTGATGACACTTTATTCAGTAAGGAAATGCCATTATTTCTGTAGCATATTTGTAACAATTGGGTCATGAGAGTATTGGCAAATTTCTATGAACTTCAAACAATTTCTGAAATATCTATTTGGTAGTGTATATGTGTATACATACAACTTAAGGTTTATCATTACTTCTTGTTGACAATGCTTCCCATGTAATTTAATGTATTAAATAAACCTAATTAATTTCGCACTCCTCTTTTACAAGGTGAGAGACAAATTCTCTGTAATTTTCCAAAGATCATCTGGGAAATTTCCAGTTAGTTTGAGGTTAAAAAAAAAAAAAAAACCAACCCATTTAGAAATTGATTTTAGGTAGTTGTGAAAAACATCAGAAAGGTTTGAACATTTAACTAAATTAAACCACAGATCATTATGAAATAATACTTAATAATCTATTTAATCAAAGTGACAATAAAAGATGTTAAAGGCAATTAGAAGGTTACATAATTGTGAACAAAACTTAACTCTTTTAATATTGAGAAAATTCAGTTTTCCCAAGCAATCAAAGACCTGATAAAGACAACATGAAGCATAAGAAATTATTATGATGACTTAAAGTCTTTTTTTATTTCTGGAAAGATTACCTGAAAGATAAAGAAAAGCTTTTTACATCTCTTATCAAAAGCACATCAAAATAGTTCAAGAAAACTTTGTCCTTTTAAGAGGGAGAAAAACCAAATTCTAATTTTACACCAGTGTACTTTCAATATTGCCTCATTATTTAAAAACTTTAATAAATCCATTTCAATCTAGTCAACTTGAGCATACATGAAATTCCTTTTCTGAAATTCCTTTTCCATAAACCTCAAATTTTAAAAATAATTACTCAGGTTTTTTCTTATATTTTTCCTCTTTCACATTCTGAAAAACAAATAAACAACAGTCATTCTATATTAGGACAGAAGTAGTCTTTTTCCCTTAACAAAAATATGTCCTTCATATTTGTCTTTAACCAAAAAACACGTTTTCCTTTCCTTACCTATTTCCATATACAGATTTCTTTTGGCCTTATTATTTCAACAAGCTTTAATTACATATATTGATTAGGATTAGTAACCCTTAAAAAACTTAATTTCTACTGAAAACTAAGAAGTAAATTTTGAACTGCCTGTTACACTAGAATTCAGTGGACTTGCAGATTTATGAATGCATTTCATAACTTGTAGAAATACATCTTTCCTCTTAGTAAATTTATCCCTGTGGCACAAGACATGTTTAATGATAGACCCGAAATATCTTTAGTTTCTTTGTAATAAGAAGCCAAATCTAGATAAACTTGAATTCATTGTTTCGACATTTTATTTTATTTGAAAATGATTGATATTTAATAAATACTCATTATTTAACTTAATTTATTGTAACTTTTCATTTTCAGGTTGCAAAAGGATTTTTTTTAAGTAGACATATCATAAACCATAATTATTGCTGAAAATTTGATTTATAAACTTTTACTTAGATCACTTAACAGTTTAGAGCTTTATCTTACTGGATCTTATCTGAGTTATAAAAATTAGAGCTAAAACTGGATTAGGTAACCATGCTGTTTTAGTAAAATTTTGTCATAAAGTATTTGGTATGTTTGAACCAAGTAATGATGTAACTTTGCATATTCGCTGTAACGCTCCGTGTATATTACAGAAGGTTATTGGGCAGCATCAAACACCATCATGAGACAATCTGAGATGGCTAGTATGTTTTAGCTTTTGAAGAGAGTTTGCTGTTTTAATAAATATTTTTCAAACAGAATTCAAAAGGAACAACTTCCTTTATATATTAATTGCATTATAACTACTGAAGCCTGTTTATTTTGTTCAATAGTCAGCTGGGATTTTGTTCTTAATATAGGTTTTAAGCTAAAATAACTGTGTTTCTTTGGGTATTACTCTATATCCCATAAGTAAATAATTACTTATTCTTTTTTTAAGTTACTGATTCTCTTTTTTTTGGGGGGGGGGGTAAAGATTATTTATTTATTTATTTGACAGACATAGATCACAAGTAGGCAGAGAGGCAGGCAGAGAGAGAGGAAGGGAAGCAAGCTCACCACTGAGCAGAGAGCCTGATGCGGGGCTCGATCCCAGGATCCTGAGATCATGACCTGAACCGAAAGCAGAGGCTTAACCCACTGAGCCACCCAGGCACCCCTAAGTTACTTATTCTTAAATGTGTTGAGATATCTAAAAAAATTTAGAAAACTTTTCTTATATTGTGTGCTGAAATTAGGAAGAACTTCAAAGCTCATCTAACTGGTCTTAGTAAAGATATTAATTCATAAAACTCTTGTAGGGTGGCAAACATATCAGAGCTGAGTAGAATCAACTGCAATTAACACAGTATTTTTATAACACAAAACAATTGGTACTAACCAGGAAAAACACATTGTGATTTTTTGATTAAAGTCTGACCCCCTCACCCAGTTGTTAGCCCAATAGGAGGAAATAGCTTCTCCAAGTCTATCTTCACCATTTGACAGCATTCTTTTTCTTTTCTTTTTCTTTTTTTTTTTTTTTTAAGATTTATTTATTTGACAGAGGAGACACAGCGAGAGAGGGAACACAAAGCAGGGGGAGTGGGAAAGAAAGAAATAGGCTTCCCACAGAGCGGAGAGCCCAATGTGAAGCTCTATCCCAGGACCTAGGATCATGACCTGAACAGAAGGCAGATGCTTAATGACTGAGCCAACTAGGCTCCCCACTTGACAGCATTTTTGACATATAATAGATGCTCAATTAACACCTGTGAATGAATTCAATGTGTACCAAACATGGTTTAGTTTCCCTTCAGTGGATGAGTAACTACATTTCAGAGAAACAAATGACTTTTTATTTATTAATCTAATTTTGTAATTTGTTTAAGTTATAAAATATTTAGGAGTCTTTTAGAAAAATTAAGAAGTAGCTAGAAATGTCACATAGCCATGTTAAGAGTATCACACTAGTCTTGCTTCTAAGTAACCAAGATGTGACAAAGAAACGAAGCAAAAGGAGAGCCCCTCAGAGAAGAGACAAAAAGAAGTTAACAGGCAGCAGTGAAAGCTCTTAGAGATTAAACAACAACAACAAAACAATTGTTAAGGATTGTTTCTTAAGAATTATAAAATAAAATCATAATTGATGTTTAAAAAAGCACACTGATATTGCAAACCATAAGTTCACTTTTTCCCACTGTGTAAACTGGAACAAATGACACAGTTTTAATGTTCAAAATATTTCCATAACTCTCTGTCTTTACCTTTATCAGAGAATTCAGGATTCAGCAGAATTTTTTTGGTTAGTTACAAAGACAAATACATCCTTGCTACACATCAACAGATGAATAGACTCAAGTGTCTACAAAATGTTTATTGCTAGTACACAGTGCTCTCTAAAAGTTTTCACCCAGCATTAAGGCTTCTTCCATAGCAAAATGTCAATCAATGGGAAAGATCACAGAAAGAGAGTGTTAGTGAGCAACAAAGTGACAGATGAGTTTCAGTAACTTCAAAAAACTGCATTTAGATTAAAAAAAACACAATTTTTAAAATATTCTATACTGTTGAAGAGAGTCTTTGAGCAATGTGACCCAAAAGGAGTTGTGTGGTTGTAGATCATGGGCCAGAGATTCCAGCCAGAGTGAGTCATTCAACCAAAAATGGCATGAAAATTGCTTCTGTATTAAAGGAAATTAATCACATTGTGGTGGTAAAAAACACCAAGCCCCAACCTGGAATTGTATGTGGAACTCTGATAACAGATCCTAAGTCCATTTAGTGACACTGAAAAAAGAAAAATTTAAAATTTAAAATTTAAAATTTAAAAAAGGATAAAATTTTTAAAAATTTAAAATTTTTTAAAAATAAAATTTAAATTTTTAAATAAATAAATAAATAAATTTATTTAGATACATAAGTTTATTTAAATAAATAAATTTAAATAAATACATAAATTTATTTGAATGAATACATATAAATAAATGAATAAATAAATAGAATTTTTTGAATAAATTTAAATTTTTTAAATACAATTTAAAAAAATTTTTAAGGGATAGAAAAAAATACTGTGGTTTAAGAATAGACCAACATCTTATTTATTTATTTATTTTAATTAAAAAAATTCCAATAATGGGTATAATAAAATGTTGCAAAACTCATGAAAGATATAAAGTGCTTTTTCTTTCCTTTCATTTGTAGTCTGTTCCCAGTCCTTCGTAATTAGTTTAAATTCCTGTCATTCTGATACAGTGGATGCAGCATTTTTTACACTACTCTACTTCTCAGAAAATGTGATATAGTTCCCATATCTCTCCTCTTGAAACACTCCTGACTCTAGTGACACAAGACAGCTGATTTCCTTTCTACCCACTGTTGCTTTTCCCCATCTGTTGCCAAATTTCCTCTTCTGTTTGACTTCTTTGTGTTGGAATTCCTCAGGATTCCTAATGAAACACCATTCTCCACTAACCACCCAGTCTTTCTGTGATGTCACCTAGTACTCTTAAGACTTTCAAATTGTTTTCAGGTCTGCTCTCCACCTGAGCTCTAGAATCGTATTTTGACTGACTCCTTGGCATGTCTTCTTAGATATATTTTGGATATTAAAATCAAAACAAAACAAAACTAACAAGATCAGAAACACAACTCTTAATTACCTTCCTCATCTCTGCCAATTGCTTCTTCTCTTGATCCTTCATTTTCAGACAATGGCACAGTCATGTACTCCAGACATTTCTAGTTTTCTTTCTTTTGAACCCAACATAAGACCCATTAGTAAATTTAGTTAATTTTACTTTCAGTATATTCCAAATTTCATCACCATCTCTACAAATACCACTTGGTATATTGTTCTCATCTAGAACATTATATTAGCCTTTCAACTGGTCTGCCCACTCTCATGTAATTCCAAATTCCATCACCCCTCACCATCTCTACAAATACCACATGGTCTATTGTTCTCATCTAGAACATTATAATAGCCTTTTGACTGGTCCGCCCACTCTCATGTAATAACAGCATTACCTAGTCTCTCCAGAATAATGAATAATGATAGAGTGAGAAGAAAAAATATCATAAGAATGACAGAGAGATTTTCTAAAAATATAAATGTAGTAATTTCACACTGCTTCCTAAAAGAAACAACATAAAACATCCAACATTACTTACAATAAAATTAATTCCTTTTACTACAGCCTACCAGATCCTACTAAATCGGGTCTCTTCTTATTTCAAGGCGTACTTTGTAAATGTCCTCTTGTTCACTCTACTTTGGTCAAAATGACTTTTTTTTCTTTTCGGTTTTCAGAGTATATTACTTCCAACATAGTGACATATTACTTCTTTTTTCTCTTGTGCAAAATATTCTTCACGAAGATCTTTGCTTTACAGATTTCTCTTTTGTATTCAAGTATTGGTTCAAATGCAATAGTAGCCTTTACTGGGCACTCAGTTTTAACTAGTACAACTACTCAGTTCCATGACATTTTATATGAAATATGTAATTATGTGTATTATCTTTGTAGCATTTCTTTCCACTTATGTTTAATGGAAATCTTTTAATTCATTTATTTTCCACAAGTTTGTCCTCTCTATATGTAGTTTATTTATTTCATTTACTGTCCTGTTCCACACACCCACAGCCACTTTTGGCTCTTTTAGTTACTCAATACTATTGTGAATATGCTTTTCAAATGAATAAATGATGTTGTTTAGGACATTATACCATTCCTGAAATGACAGTTATTCCTGGTTATTTTAGAGGCATTTTTTTTTTAGAGAATAAAGTATATTTGTATGATGCTATGTTACCACAATATTAATGAGCAAATATTGAAATAATGGGGGTTATTTCAATAAGTAATTGAAATAATGGGGTACTTATTTAGAGAAATTATGTTAAGAACTTTCAAAAACTTAATTTAAAATAAATGCTTTAAGTTAATAATAAGGCTGTACTTTTTTGACATATGATAAAACTCAGTTTATTCAAAGTGTGTTTAAGAAATGATTCTTTACTGGGTTACCTGGGTGGCTCAGTCAGTTAAAATTCTGCCTTCGACTTAGGTCATGATTCCAGGGTCCTGGGATCGAGTCCCTCATCCAGCTACTTGCTCAGTGGGGAGTCTGCTTCTTCCTCTGCCTGCTGCACCCCCTGCTTGTGCTCTCTATCTCTCTAAAAAATAAATAAATAAAATCTTAAAAAAAAGAAATGATTCTTCATTAAAAATTCCCATAGATTAGAAAGCATAGTTATAACATAGGCCTTGTTTGAATTGGATTTTGTAAATAATTACTAATGGTGACAGAAATAAAATAATAAAACTTAAATGTTTTACATTTCTCTACATGTTTTGTAAGCTCACTTTATAAATCAAAAGTTTATTTATCTTTGTGTACCCTTTAAAATTATTCTAGATGTTGTAAGTTACTACTCTAATACTTCAGAAGTATTGAACAGCTACAATAAGTGAATTAAAAGTAAGCAACTTTAAAAATAGATTATAAAATATCAATAATTGTTACTCTTTCATATTACAAATTTATAATTATTCAACTTCACTATAAAAATCTTAAACTTTTAGGGGCACCTGGGTGGCTCGGTTGGTTAAGCAACTGCCTTCAGCTCAGGTCATGATCCTGGAGTCCCTGGATTGAGTCCCACATTGGGCTCTTTGCTTGGCAGGGAGTTGGCTTCTCCCTCTGACCCCTCCCCTCTCATGCTCTCTCTCTCACACATGCAAATAAATAAATAAATAAAATCTTTTAAAAAAAATCTTTAATTTTGTAATTTTTTCTTTTATCACTACAGATGAAAAGTATTTTACTCTGTGTAATGATGATTACTGTAGTTTTCATGGTAGCACAATTTTGATAAATTACCTATTGTTCATGAAATACTTATTGAGAACTTCTATTACAAACACCAAAATATTTTTGCTATTTCAAACATATGATCACATATATATATCTGTAGAGGTGAATATATATGTGTACAATAATTGCCAAGATACTGACTTAATCACAAATAACTTTGTAATATCAAGTCATGTTGCAGCTTATTTTTATTCCCACTTATTTGTCTGGGTCAAAGCACTGTTCTCTGGTACCTAAGAGTTATGAGCTTTATTATTTCAGCTATCCATGTGGAGTTGTCAACATAGGAAAGAGGTGAAAATTGTTACATTAAATGATCTATGGTCAATATGCAGAAAGTTGTTTTTATTTTTTTTTTAAGATTTTATTTATTTATTTGACAGAGAGAGAGACAGCGAGAGAGGGAACACAAGCAAGAGGAGTGGGAGAGGGAAAAGCAGGCTTCTCGCTGAGCAAGGAGCCTGATGCAGGGCTCAATCCCAGGACCCTGGGATCAAGACCTGAACAGAAGGCAGCCACTTGATGACTGAGCCACCCAGGAGCCCCAGGAAAGTTGTTTTTATAAAAACATACACTTTAAGATAAAAAGGAAGAATAATTGATATATGGCCACCCTGCCTAAACAAAGCAGGATGCTTTTTGATTGGCTGGTTAGAGTGTATAAGAGCAGCGTCTTGACCACCATATTTTGATTGGTCTTCAACAATAAATGTACTTAGAACTTGGCAAGTCCTGGTTACTAAACAAGCTTTTTTGTTCCCAGAGCCACTTAAGCCAGGCAATATGTCCTCTGAGTTTTAATTTCTTCTTCTTCCTTGCCCAGTTGAGAGGCTTTCTTTCTAGGGTTCAAAAACAGTTTGAAAGCAAAACATCTGAATAATAATTGTTGCTATACAAACTTATTTCTCCATAAAGAAAGATCTGAGTTGAACTATGAGAAACGACCCTGCCAAATAATAAAATCATGAATTAGGTAATGAAAATCAATTGAGAGGAAGAGACAGAGATAGAATGAATGTAAAATTGGGTCATGGAAATTAATTGTTGGAGTTGCTTTTGAATAAGATGTACAATTCATTGTAGGCCTTGTCATTCTGCTTGTGATGATGCTGGGCATTTTTGCTTTTATTTTTTGAGGGATATGAATATTTTCAATATTTAGGATGACTTTCAGTAACAGGAAGAGAATAGGCTTTTGTGGTGTTTTTGTTTTTGTTTTGTTTTTTTGTATTTGTTAGGTCAATGATACCTGAGCACTGATGCATTAATTGCATTGTGACAAAAAATGTATTTCTATGAAGTTTTGTTTTCCTGTAAGATAAATATTTGTGAATTTTAACACAAAAATTATTTAATACAGTACATTTAATATATAATTTTATGTATTTATTTTTAAAAGATTTTATTTATTTATTTATTTATTTATTCACTTGAGAGAGAAAGCACAAGGGGAAGTAAGAGGGAGAGAATCTCAAGCAGACTACACACTGAATACAGAGCCCAACAGGAGGCTCAATCTCAGGAACCCTGAGATCATGACCTGAGCCAAAACCAAGAGTCAGATGCTTAACCGACTGAGTCACCCAGGCATCCCTCATCTGGAATTTAAATTAGAATTTGTTTTAATTAAGTTGGTAATACAACATACGCATTTAAATAAATTGTACTTCTCACTATACCGTGTTACTCTGGGCCATGTATTATAACAAAGAAGGAATTTTGTATAATCCATATTATTTAATACCATAACATTATTAAACAAAATGATATTTGGCCTCTTAAACATTCCCTGACCTCACAAAACCAACATTGGACATAATGGATATGATTTGATAGTTTAGGAAAGGTGATCACACACACGTCTGTGCACACATACACACCCATATCCCACTTTTGTTTTCTTTTGACTTTTCGTATAATCTTCCCGGCTGGTCAAGTTTGAGAAGTAAAATGAAAGAATTTAGTTTCTTTGAGAACTGCTTCTTACATGTTGACTTTGTTGTTGTTGTTGTTTTTAAGTTGTAGGGGCTCGAACTCACCACTGTGAGATCAAGACCTGAACTGAGTTCAAGAGTCACTTTACCAACTGAGCCACCCAGGTGCCCCTACACTTCAAACTATATAAGAAAAAGGAAATATAAACTTATTTGGATTACTATGTGTTTAACCTGAGAATAACCTCCCTCCAAAAATAAACTAGAGATTGACTTAAAGGTCTGTAGATATTTATATATGGATACAGATATATATAAATATAATTCACTGTGGGATCAGTGGGAATATCTTTCAGGGTCTTGCCAATGATTTTAATCTGAAATGACATTTTCCTCTCTGATATTAATATATATTATTGAGATCGGGATTTCAGTCAAACTCTTAGTTTCACAGCACTATTAATTTTAAAAGTTAATTTATTATATGGCCTGATATTTTGATAAATGGGACTGCTGTTGAAAAATTACCCACACCAATTATGGAATACAGAATTAAAATATAAAATTATTATTGCTAGTTCCATCTAAACAAATTCATTGCTTTTGAAATTAGTGTTGAGTCATATAGTAAAAAAACACATGAGTTATTGTTTTGACTTATAAGCATACTGTTCATAAAAATTGATTACAACAATAATGCAAAAATGGAAATAGGAACTTAGCATTTAACATTATTTTCTAATTTACTCTATGATTTATTATAATCTCCCAACTATTTTATGCAGCTAATGGTCAACTGACGTTCGAAAGAAAGTGACTGTGTTTCAGACATAGTATTGGAAAACGCTTTAAATTTACTTCAGCCAAAATAGTTGGAAAATTGCATAAAAAAATAGCTACTGGGGCACCTGGGTGGCTCAGTGGCTTAAAGCCTTTGCCTTTGGCTCAGGTCATGATCCCAGGATCCTGGGATCGAGTCCTTTCTCTCTCTGCCTGCCTCTCTGCCTACTTGCGATCTCTGTCTAGCAAATAAATAAAATCTTTAAAAAAAAAAAAATAGCTACTGGGTTCTGATGTCATTTCAGAGATGTGGAGAATTAGATAGTCCCCCTGCCTTTACAATAAGAAAAAAACTCGAAAAGCTGCAAGTTTATGATTTTCCAATTAAATTATGAAAGCTGCAATGGGAAAATATTAAAGTAAAATCAGGAATGTCAGAAGCACTCTCAGGGAGAAACAAGACCCAGGAATTTGTTTACTTGAGACAGAAAATATTGAATGGTGCATAAGCTCATGAGAAGAATCAACTAGATTTTAGCTGATTGCTGAATCAGCTGAGTATGGGAAATATATATTATATATATATATTATATATTATATATAATATCTAATTTATAATCTCTGAGTATGGGAGAGCATGAAAGCTGGAAGCCATATAGGACAACTATGTTCACACTCCTTTACAAGCTTTTCTTTCATGTACCCTACCAGGTATTTACAGAGAAGACTAGAGATATATATTTGATTCTTTTTCCTTAAGAAAACTTGCCCAATGGTGTGATTTGGAGAGTGAAACAACATCCACTGGCTAATTTTCCACCCAGTGTCATCATCTGTATATGGAAACAGAGCCCTAATAAGCAAGGTCATTAGACTCTATTGCCTGAGGGTACAGATGAGAACCCAGTGTAGTTGTGAGAGAATAAAACGTTAACTCCGTCCCCCACCCCCTTGCTCCAAAGAAGGGTAGACTGCATACTCAGCCTAACATTACCTCTGGAAGAGGGGAAGGGATATTTGTAAAGACATCATATCTAGAACATGTTTTAAGTACCTAACTAGGACTGCAGCTTAACCAGAACTTCAGAGAGTGACCCTACCTCTCTAGCTCCTGACCACTATACTGCCACGATTTGAGTAAAAATAAAAGTAGAATTTACTGGAGAAAGATGTAAGGGAGACAGCCATTCTGGTGAGCAGCACAGAGTGGAGAACAAATGTGACATTTCATATAGAAAAAGAATATAGCTAGAACTGACAGTGAAACTATTAAATCCTGCTTAATAAAGGCAAAAGACTATCCCTACAAAATATTTCTTATAGACTCTTTTCTTAATTCCCCAATTTTACATACTTTGAACAGAAAAGTTATTAGATAAATAATTGTATTCTCTTAACTAAGAAACAATAGGGAAAAGAATAAGGTGGGCAATTAATGAAGTGTCTCCAAGGGGGAATCAAGTGACCAATATCCTGCTATATCATAAAGTCCAATTTCTCTAAATATTAAAGGAAAATCTTGCAAGTTTTTGATTGATATGCCCTATGACATCTGTCATATATCCTGACACTGTTATTAAACCTCTCTCCCTGGGAGTCAATGACTATCATGGGCCAGGGACCTTCAGCAGCCATCAAACACTTTCTATGTCCCAGTCCAACTGTTACCATCAGACCTTTAATTGAGCAACATTCTTTCCTCCTTTGTGACATCACATCCACTAAATAAATGGGGGTGGTGTGAGAGATTTACTGTAAAACAGATGCTCTCCTGATGGCCTATTCCTGGACATTCCTGAGGACTCTCAAAATCAGGTCATAAATAATTTAAACAATGACTTATCTGTATTCTTAGTAGAAATTGAAGGTCTAAGAAGTAATCACTCTTCTGGGCACAAAGGGTGTTACTTTTCCAATATTATTTGGACTGAATCTATCAATTTCAGATTGCACCCTCCAAACATCCACCAAGATTTGCATCATACTCTAAAACCATAACCAAAAGGGTACCAAAATCAAAATGATAAAAATCTAAAAGATAAATGAGTCCTTAATCCCTGTGCTTATTCTTTAGGTTAAAAAAAATCCAAACAGCCAAGATATAGATTTGTTCAGAATCTCAGCAACATAAATATAATAATCCCTTCCTATTTATCTGTAGTAACAAATCCAAGTATTCTTTTATCTTTTGTGTACCACAAAGCTGTGTATTTCATAGCTGTAAATCTGTTTTTTGTTCTTTTTTACCCAAAGAGCCATTTCTTTGCTTCCTCCTGGGAAAATGAAAGTCCTCAATCAGAACTTCAAGAGTCTTATACTTTCCTATATTTTGTTTTTTATCTCATATATTGGTCATCTTTTGTTCTACTCTAAAATACAGTTTGACTCTGGAACTGATTCTATCTACTTAATGTTTTATCTCTAATAGGCTATACACTTTCTGAAGAGAAGTAAAAATTTTGTTAAAGATTATTTTTTGGAACATAATTTATTCCAAGGAGGAGTATGTTTCACTCCTGAAAAAATTGTAACACTTCGGAAATTTCCCAGGTTACTAACTAAGAGATCACACAGATGATTCCTAAGGCTCACTGGAAGGCTATGGGTTCCAAATGTATTAATTTCCTATTGCTGCACAACAAACTAGCACAAACATAGGTACTTAAAACAACATACACCTATTATGTCACCATGTCTGCGGGTCTGAAGTCCAGATGAGGCATAGATGAGCCCTTTGCTAAGGGCCTTGCGATCTGAAATCAAGGCATTAGCCACATTGTAGTTCTCTTCCGGAGTTTGAGGTCCTTCTCCAAGCTTATTAGGTTACTGATAGAATTTAGTTCCTTGTGGTTATAGCATTAAGGTACTTAGCTTTTAAAAGCTGGGGCTATCCACTGGCAGCTTTAAATTCTACTTTTCAAAAGTTGGGAGATTATGCCGAGCGAAATAAGCAGAGCAAGTCAATTATCATATGATTTCACTTACTTGAGAAGCTTAAGGAATAACATGGAGGGCATTAGGAGAAGGAAAGGAAAAGGGAAGGGGGGGAAGTCAGAGGGGAAGATGAACCATGAGAGACTGTGGACTCTGAAAAACAGAGGGTTTTAGAGGGAAGGGGGTGGAGGATGGGTAAGCCTGGTAGTTGGTATTAAGGAGGGCACGTATTGCTTGGAGCACTAGGTGTTATACATAAACAATGAATCTTCGAACACTACATCAAAAACTAATGATGTATTGTATGGTGACTAATATAACACAATAAAAATTAAAATAAAATTTAAAGAAATTCAGTCTACAAAAAAATAAACTTAAAAAAATAAATCCTACTTTTCTTCTCCCATAGAATGGAAACCCATGACTCTAAACACTGTTTCTTAAATGTCTAATAGATTTATTAAAATACCCCTTAATAAGTTTATTACAACATGCCTAGAAATCTAGGTTTAATCATGTTGGTTTGTTGATTATATCTTAAGAATAAAATCAGAAAAAGATCAGGCAAGATACATTGTAACAGATCTCAACTCACCCTAGAATATGACTCCTTCCTAGAGGCAAAAGTATCCAGATAACTGAATTTGTTGTGGTCCCAAAAACATCCTAAGTGAAAAGAAGGGGTTTATATATACACTAATAGTGGAAATCCTTTTGGGATAGTCTATTATTTCAGAAAGCTTTATAAAATATAGAAATGCTTAACCTAAGAAGGAACCCTAATTTAGAATGGTTAGCAGATGGGCATTTAATAGCTCTAATGTTGGTTTGTTTTTTTTTTTAAGATTTTATTTATTTATTTGACAGACAGAGATCACAAGTAGGCAGAGAGGCAGGGAGAGAGAGAGAAGGAAGCAGGCTCCCTGCTGAGCAGACAGCCCAATCCGGGACTCGATCCCAGGACCCCAGGATCGCGACCTGAGCCAATGGCAGAGGCTTTAACGCACTGAGCCACCCAGGCGCTCCTCTAATGGTTTTTAATAAGTTGGCTATTTTCAAGAAAGAACAAGGAATTCAAAAAGATTTCAAAGCAGAAGGAAATGCCCTGGTTGATCAATATGCCAAACATTATACCTAAACAAAATCCCACTTCTCACAAAAAAACAAAAAACAACAAACCATGTCTTTGCAGAAATTCAAAGAGAATATTATGAAATATTATACAATACTACCCTTTTGTTCCAGAGTTAGAAAACGGCATTTATTACATGGAAATAATCCCTTTCACACTTAAGAGTGGCTGCGTGTGACTCCAAATGAAATCTTGAAAAGACTTTATATGTCACTACCTGCACATTTAGGACAAATTGGACAGTGTACTCAACATTAGTGAAGAAACAAACTTCATTATCTGTTAATGATGGTGCCAAAAATGTATAATTCTATTTGATAAAACTATGCAGAAATTTGGACCCAAACCAGATCATTGGGCAGTCCCTAATAACTGCTATTCAACTGGCAATACAAAGGCTTACAGGCTATTATCCAAAACCTGGACTGGTATGCGCTTTCTTGTTAAATGGATTTTTACATTAAGATTAGTAGCTGAGGACATCTCTTGCTATCCATTTTGGCCCATCACTTTTAACTTTCAGAAGAAGAGTTAAGTTAATTCAAGAATGGGATCGACTACGGTACGTGGTTGACTAAATTGTTTAAGCATTGGACTCTTGGATTTGGCTTAGGTCATGATCTCAGGATCGTGAGAGCCCCGGGTCAGGCTCCTCATTTGGTGCACAGTCTGCTTGAGATTCTCTCTCTCTCTCTCTCAAATAAATAAACAAATCTTAATGAATGAGATAAGCTGGACCTTAATCTTAGGACCTAAATCTTAACCATCCAAAGGGAATTCTGGATTTTTTTGCTCTCTACTCAAGCCTCTTCATTTTTTAATAAAAAAATCTGAAATAGGGTGGATTCTACATACCATAATTCAAAGGCTAGCCAGGGGGAACAAGACAATGTCAAAACTCTTGGCCAAAAATATCACTTAATTGAACAGGAAGCAATTAGTTCAGAATAGAGTCATTTTAGATATAATGTTGATTTTTGAGGGTGAATGTATGTGATTTTAAGAAAACACTATTGTGCTTATATTCCCTACAAGTTTCTCTGTAACTTTATATATTACTATTAATATTACCATTTACTGTATTTACTGTTACTATTATTGGGGAGCAAGGAATCATTAAATTGAATATTTTGGCTAAAACTCCCATATTGCTTCTGCAGACTCTTTGGATTAGGAAAAAATAAGGTGATTAGTTGCATACTGATGATGACACAATTGTTTGTTCATAAGCAAGAAATTCAGCAATACCTTAGATCCTGCTCCAGGAATGTATTTGCCAAAGTGCTCTTGTAACCACTCAACTTAAAAGTAATAGTAGATCAGATTTAAAGAACCATTGTTGAAAAAGCTAACATTTCCTGTGGTAATGCCAATAATTTTGTGTGTTTAAACAAGTTTAACAGGGGACTGTTAGCCATACTAAAGTGAGAATCACTGCTTTATAAAGATAATTTTTTTTTCCACAGAAGACAATCATTATTGCCCTTACACTCCAACAAAATCAACAACAACACAGTGTTTTATCATGTATTAAGTTAAAAGTGAGGAGGGGAATAGATAACTTTGTCAGCTTGGACAAGTCAGACATAAGCAATTACAAATGACACAGTAATCCATGTCTATATTCTTAGAACCTAACAGTGAGCCTAAAAAGAAATGTTCTAAAAAGTGTAAACCATGCTGCTAGTTTTCACGAAAATAACTTCTGGGGTATACAGTATATATACTTGACATGGTCCTTTGGAAATAAAACAGAGTATCCAAAAGTGTTATTGAGTTAAGCAAAGATGTTTTAATGGGCCATTGAATGAGAGGCGTGGAACAGAGGTTGCATAATAAGAGCAGTATATAATTATGTATATATAGAATGCATATCTATAGATTGCTCTCAGAAAATACATAGACAAGGGGCGCCTGGGTGGCTCAGTGGGTTAAAGCCTCTGCCTTCGGCTCGGGTCATGATCCCAGGGTTCTGGGATCAAGCCCCACATCAGGCTCTCTGCTCAGCAGGGAGCCTGCTTCCTCCTCTCTCTCTGCCTGCCTCTCTGCCTACTTGCGATCTCTATCTGTCAAATAAATAAATAAAATCTTAAAAAAAAAAAAGAAAATACATAGACAAAAATATCCATACACATTAATATGTAACATTCTCTTCAATTATAAAAAGACATTGGCACCTAAACTTTGTGTTTACATTACAGATATGTAATAGGAGAATATTCATTTTCACATTAAAATGAATGTTATTCACAGGATATGAGAATAAAATAAAGATATGTATCACTGCATAATTGGTGAGATACAAATTCTATGTTTGAGTGTTGCATATTCTAACTGTATACTCCTTGTTAACTTAAGATCGATATTTAATCTTTGAAAGGTATGAAAACACACAAAACAAGTTCTATACAAATATAAATCTATGAGACAATAACTGAAAAGATACACACCCACCTGTTAATAATTGTAACTTTTGGAAAGAAACATGAGATTAAGGATAAAAAAGGAGTTTTCATTTCTTATTCTATAGAAGTCTGAATTGTTTAAAAATGAGCATGTATCCTTGAGTTACTTTTTTTTTACTTTAAAGATAATTAAAATGTAATTATGATTTAGATATCCAAATATATTTGCAGAGACACTTGATAATGTTTCAAGAAAATATTTAGTCGGGTGCTTGGGTGGGTCAGTTGGTTAAGCAGCTGACTTTGGCTGGGGTCATGATCCTAGTGTTCTGGGATTGAGTTCTACAGCCAGCTCCCTGCTGTTCAGAGAGCCTGCTTTTCCCTCTGTGTCTGTTTCCCCCTCTCTCTCTCTCTCTCTGTCCTTCATGAATAAATAAATAAAATTTTAAAAAAGAAAAAATAGTTGTCAATTTAAAAAGATATATGTAAATTACATAAAAATCAAAGCAATCTCTGTCTTTCCATACATGTGAAATAAAATGCTTTTTCTTCATCTTCAAAAAGTATACAAAATAATTATGAAAATTTTGTTTCAAAACCAACTTAATAAATTGGCCTTAATATTTGGATAACTTCCAATAGTATAAGTGAATAAAATGCAGAAATTAAGTATTTTCTATGAAGACAAAATTTATGCATGAGAGTGCTTTGGAAGGAAACATCTTTTTCACAATAGGGATGATTATAAAGTTTAAAGTATAGCATTGTTTAAAATGGAAATATGAAGATGAAGGTCAAAATATGAGTAAAAAATGCATATTTGATAATGAGATCATTTCACACAGGATTTTTAGCACCCAGAAGCCACTTTAAAGAGAAATGGTTAATAGTTCTTAAAATTCACTTTACATAGTGTTATATGATCATACACTTAACTATATCTTTTTCACATTTCATATAACAAAAGATAAAAATGTTAAGTAGTGCTTTTCCACAAAGTACTAAAAGATACATACTGAATGACATCAAAAAGGAGAGTTATAGAAATTTCTATTTATACAATAATTACATGCATTTTCTTGCAGGAGTAGCTGTGTTTTATTTATTTATTCTTTTTTTTAGCTGTGGTGCTTTTAATAATTATTTATTAGCAACTAATGTGGGCCATAGAACAACCAGGGCCATTCCTAAGTGTATCTTTGCCTCATTCACCAGTACCAACTATCTTTATGCTCAGCACACACGTTTTGTTATTGCCATACTCAAATATTTCCAATTTCTTATTCTTATGTTTTCAAATGTGGCAAAATTTCTTCATTTTTTAAAATTGGGGTATAATGGCATATAACATTATGTTAGTTTCAGGTGTACACATAATGATTTGTTATTGCAAAAGAATCACCACAATAAATCTAGTTAACATCTGTCACCATACATAGTTTTAAATGTGTGTGTGTGTGTGTGTGTGTGTGTGTGTGTGTGTGATGAGAATTTTTAAGATCTACTTTCTTAGCAACTTTCATATAGGTAGTACAGTATTATAAACTATAGTGATCATGCTGTACATTACATCCTCATGACTTACTGATCTGTAACTGAAGGTTTGCATCTTTTGACCCACTTCATACATTTCACCCACCCTTCAACTCTGGCAACTACCATTTGTTGTGTGTAACTATGAGCTTGTTTTTTTGATTTTTAAACTTTTATTGTTACCATTTTTTTATATTCCATATACAAGTGAGATAATATAGTCTTTATCTCTGTCTGACTCACTTTACTCAGCATAATGCTGTCAAGGTCTATCCATATTGTTGAAAATAATTTTATTTATATACATATATTTCTTAATCCATTCATCCATTGATGGACACTTAGGTTTTTCCATATCTTGGCTATTGTAAATAATGCTACAATGAACATAAGAGTGAATACATCTTTTTAAGTTAGTGTTTTGTTCTCTTTAGATAAAAACCCAGAAGTGGAATTGCTATATTATAAGGAAATTCTATTTTTAATTTTTTTTTTTAGAAAACTTCACATTTTTTTTCTATAGTGGTTTCCCCAGTTTACATTCCTACCCACAGTGCCTAAGGGTTCCCTTTTCTCCACATCTTTGCCAATAACTTTTTATTTCTTGTCATTTTGATAATAGCCACTATAATAGGCATGAGGTAATATTTCATTGTGGGTTTGATTTGCATTGCCCTGATAATTAGTGATGTTGAGCACCTTTTCATACACCCGTTGGCCATCCATCCATATGTCGTCTTTGAAATATTTTTTGATCTGATTGTTTGTTTTTTGTGATTGAGTTATAGGAATTCTTTATATATTTTACATATTAACTCCTTGTCAAATATATAATTTATACATACTTTCTCCTATTTCACAGGTTTCCTTTTCATTTTGTTGTTTTCTTTCTCTGTGCAGAAGATTTTTAGTTTTATTTAGTCTCAATTGTTTATTTTTGGTTTTGTTGCCTTTACTTTTGGAGTTAGATCAAAAAAAATCACGACCAATACTGATGTCACTGCCAATGTTTTTCTCTAGGAGTTTTATGACTTTGAAATATACATCCAAATCATTAACCCATCTTGAATTAATTATTTGTGTATGTTTAAGATAGAGGTACAGTTTCATTGTTTTTCATGTGGCTGCCCAGTTCTCCTGACATCATTTGTTGAAGAAACTGCCCCTTTCTCATTGTATATTCTTGACTCTTTTGTTATAAATTAATTGCCCATATATTCATGGATTTATTTCTCAATTCTGTTTTGTTCAATTGATATATGTGCCTATTTTGTTTAAGATTTTATTTATTTATCTGAAAGAGAGAGAGAGAGAGAGAGAGATGAAGGGCTTGATCCCAACATCCGGAAATGAAGACATGAGCTGAAGGCAGATGCTGAACCAACTGAGCCACCCACAGGCCCCTTTATGTACCTATTTTTATGCCAGTTCCATATTGTTTTGATTCTGTGGATTTGTGGTATAGTTTGAAGTCAAGGAGTGTGATGCCTCTAGCTTTAGTCTTCTTTTTCAAGATTGCTTTGGCTATTTGGGGTCTTTCGTGGGCATACGGATTTTAATATGGTTTGTTCTATTTTTGTGAAAAATGTCATGGGAATTTTGATATGGATTGTATTAAATCTGTAGATTGCTTTGGGTAGTATGGACATTTTAATGACATTAGTACTTCCGATCCATGACAATGGAATATCTTTCTATTCATTTGTCTTCAAATTCTTTTATCAAATGTCTTATAGTTTTCAATGTACAGGTCTTTCACCCCCTTGGTTACATTTATTGCTAAGTATTTTAACTTTGTGATAAAATTGTGAAAGGAAGTATTTTCTTAATATGTCTTCCTGATAGTTATTAGTGTATAGAGACAACACATTTATGTATATGGATTTTGTGTTATGCAACATTACTAAATTTATTCATTATTTCTAATAGTTTTTTTGGTGGAGCCTTTAGAATTTTCTATATATAGTGTCATGTCATCTGCAAATAGTGACAGTTTTACTTTTTCCTCTCCAATTTGGTTACCTTTTATTTCCTTTTTTTAATTAATTGTGCTGGCTAGGAATTCCAATACCATGTTAAATAAAAGTGGCAAAAATGCGCACTCTCATTCCTGATCTTAGAAGAAAAGCTTTCATCTTTTCACTATTGAGTATATTAGATGATGGCTTGTGATATATAGACTTTATGCTTTGAGATACACTTGATATATAGTTTTTTAAGAGTTTTTATCAAGAATAGATATTGAGTTTTGTTAAATGTATTTTTCTGCATCTATTAAGAAAATCATGACTTTTATTCTTCATTTTATTAATATGGCATATCACGTTACTTCATTATTTATTGTTCTGCATCCCTGGAATAAAGTCCACTTAATCATTGTATATGATCCTTTTAATGTATTATATAATTGGATTTGTTAATATTTTGTTGAACATTATTATATATGTATTCATAAGGGATATTGGCCTATAATCTTTTTTGTGCGCCATTCTTCTCTGATTATGGCTTCAGGTTAATGCTGGCCTCATAAGTGGGTTTGCAATTCTTTCCTCCTCCTCTTCTTCTTTTTCATTATTTTTTTTCCTAAAGAGCTGAGAAGGATTAGTTCTAATCTTTCTGTAAATGTTTGGTAGAATTTACTGGTATAAATTGGTAGTAAAGTCATCTAGTCCTGGTCCTTTGTTTCTTGGGAGGTTTTTGATTACTGCTTCAATCTCCTTACTAATAACTGGTATGTTCAGATTTTATATTTCTTTATGATTCAGTCTTGGTAGATTGTATGTTTCTAAAAATTTGTGTTTTTCTTCCAGGTACTCATATATGTTGACAAATAGTTATTATATTGTTTTCTTATGATCCTCTGCATTGCTGTGGTATCACTTATAGAGGCAACTCTCTGATTCTTGAGTTTATTTATTTAAATCTCCTCTCTCTTTCTTGATGAGTCTAGCTCTTTAAACTCTCTGACTCTGTCAGTATTGTTTATACACTTAAAAAAAACAGCTTTTAGTTGGATTATTTGCTTCTGGGGTGTTAAATTGTACAAATTCTTTACATATTTTGGATATTAACCTTTATCAGATATGTCATTTACAAACATCTTCTCTCATTCAGTAGGTTGCCTTTTAATTTTGCTGCTTCTTTCATTGTGCAGAAGCTTTTTATTTTGATGTAGTCCCAATAGTTTATTTTTGCTTTTATTTCCCTTGCCTCAGGGGACATATCTAGAAAAAATGTTACTATGGCCAGTGTCAGAGAAATTACTGCCTGTGCTCTTTTCTAGGATTTTTATGGTTTTAGATCTCACATTTAGATCTTTAATCCATTTTGAATTTATTTCTGTGTATGATGTAAGAAAGTGGTTCAGTTTCATTCTCTTGTATGTAACTGCCCAGTTTTCTCAGCGCCATTTTGAAGAGACTGTCTTTTGAATATGTCAAAGATTAACTGAGTACATAATTGTGGGCTTATTTCTGGATTTTCTATTCTATTGATATACTTGTTTGTATACCAGTACCATATAGTTTTGATTACTATAGCTTCGTAATATGACTTAAAGTCTGGAATTGTGATACCTCCAGTTTTGCCTTTCTTCTTCAAAATCACTTTGGCTATTTGAGCTCTTTGTGTTCCATGTACATTTTAAGATTTTTTTTGTTGTTGTTGTTCTAGTTCTGTGAAAAATGCTCTTGGTATTTTGATAAGGATTGCATTAAATCTATAGATTGCTTTGGTAGTATAGATATTTTAACAATGTTTGTTCTCTCTATGCCTAAGCGTGGGATGTCTTTTCATTTCTTTGTATCATCTTCAATTTCTTAAAACATGTGCAGAAGAAATGATCAGACATTTCTTCAATAAAGACATCCTGTTGGCCAACAGACACATAAAAAGATGCTCAGCATCAATCATTATCATGGAAATGTAAATTAAAACTATAATGAACCATAAAACTCACATCTGTCAGAATGGCTAAAATCAAAAACATGAAAAAACAACAAGTGTTGGCAAGAGTGTGGAGAAAAATAAATTCTCTTGCACTGTTGGTGGGAATTTAAACTGGCACAGCCACTGTGGAAAACAGTATATAAGTTCCTCAAAAATTTAAGAATAGAGTTACTCTATGATTCAGCAACTGCACTAATTTATCTTAAAATACAGAACCATTAATTCAAGGGATACATGCCTTCTTGTTTATTGAAACATTATTTATGATAGCAAAATTATGGATGCAACCCAAGTGTTCAATAGATAAATGGATAAAGAAGATATTGTATATATACATAATGAACTATTATTCAACCATAAAAAAGAATGAAACCTTGCCCTTTGCAATGACATGGTTGGAGATAGCATAATGCTAAGCAAAACAAATGAAGGAAAGACAAATGCCATATAATTTCACTCATATGTGAAATTTAAGAAACAAACAAACAAAAATAGGCAAAGGAAAAAAGAAAGAGACATAGAGAGACAAACTGTGAAACAGAAGTATATCTCCTAGCTATAGAGATCAAACTGATGATTACCAGAGAGGAGGTGGGTGGGGGTAATGTGTAATAGACGATGGGGATTAAGGAGCACACTTGTCATGTTGAGCACAGAGTGATGTATGGAGTTGCTGAATCACTATATTGTACACCGAAATTAATCTTATACTGTATGTTATCTACACTGGAATTTAACTAAAAATTTTGGAAAACCAATTTTTAGTTTAATTAATCTCATGTATTATATTTTTAGTCTCTATTTTATATATTTATGCTCTAATCTTTTTTAATCCCTTCCTTCTACTAACTTTTAACTTCATTTGTTCTTTTCCTAGTTCCTTTAGATGTAAAGTTAAATTGTTTATTTGTGATTTTTTTTCTTGTTTCTTGATGTAGGCATTTACCACTATGAACATACCTTTTAGAATTGCTTTTGCTGCATTTTATAAGTTTTGGTATGTTTTCATTTTCATTTATCTCAAGGTATTTTTCTATTTCTCTTTTGATTTGATTTTTAGGTATTTTTGGATTTTACACCTTTCTTTTAACTGATTTCTAGTATCATTCCCTTGTGGTAAGAAATGGTACTTAATATATCTCAGTATTCTTAAATTTATTAAGACTTGTTCTGTGACCTAACCTATGATGTATCCTGGAGAATGTTACATGTCTACTTGAGAAGAATGTGTATTTAGTTGCTTTTGGATGGAATGTTCTATAAATATCTGTTAAGTCCATCTGGTCAAACATATTATTAAGGGTAATGTTTCCTTATTGCATATCTGTCTGGAAGATCTTTCCACTGATATAAGTGGAGTATTAAAGTCCCATTCTACCATTGTATTGCTATCTTTTTCCTTTTATAGTCCTGTTAATATTCACATATTTAGATGCTTATGTGTTGAAAGCATAAATATTTACAAATGTTATGACCTCTTGTTGGATTGACTGCTGTATGAGTATATAATGTCCTTCTTCGTCTCTTAGTACAGATTTTTTTTAAAGTTTATTTTATCTAACTATAGCTTTGTCAGATTTTTTTTTTGTTTTATTTGGATAGAATATATTTTTCCATCCCTTCATTTTCAGTCCATGTGTTTCCTTACAACTGAAGTAAGTTTTCTGTAGGATATATATCTATCTATATCTATATAATCTATATCTATATCTATATCTATATCTACCTGTATATAGATATGCTTGTTTTTTTCTTCCAGCCATTCATCTGCTCTATGTCTTTTTATTGGAGAATTTAGTCCATATACATTAAAGTAATTATTGATAGGTGTATACTTACTGCCTTTTAGTTAATTGTTTTCTGGCTATATTGTAGTTCTTCTTCATTTCTTCTTCTTCTCTTGTTCTCTTCCTTTGTGGTTTGATGGCCATAGTGGTATGCTTGCAGTTTACCTTTTGTGTAACTACTATAGGTTTTGCTTCATCACTATCATGAGGATTATATATAACATTTATTACAGTCCATTTTAAATTGATAATTTAAGTTTGAATGAATTCTAAAGCTCTACATTTTTACTCTCTCCAACATTTTTTGGTTTTTGGCATCATGTTTTGTACTTTTTATCTTGTGTATCCCTTAATTAATCATTGTAGTTATAGTTATTTTTACTAGTTTAGTCTTTTAACCTCAATACTAGCTTTTTAAGTGATTAATTTACTACCTTACTATATATTTACCTTTATCAGTGAGATTTATACTTTCAAATGTTTTCCTGTTACTAGCTAACACCTTTTCTTTTTTAGCCTAAAGAATTTTGTTTAACATCAATGGTGATGAACTCATTTAACTTTATCTGAAAAGTTCTTTATCTTCCCCTCAATTCTAAATGATAACTTTTCCAGGTAGAATATCTTGGCTGGAAGTTTTTTCCTCTCAGTACTGTGGGTATATTGTGCTACTCCTTCTGATCTGTAAAATTTATGCTGAAAAATCTGAAGTTAGCCTTATGGGGTTTCCCTTGCACATAAAAAGGTATTTTTTCCCCAACTGGTTTAAGGTTATCTCCCTGTCTTTAACTTTTGACATTTTAAATAAAATACGTCTTGGTGTATATCTCTTTGGGTTCATCTTATTTGGGGTAATTTGGGCTTTCTGGATGGATGTCTGTTTCCTTCTCCAGCTTAGGGAATTTTTCAGCCATTATTTCTTCAAATAAGGTTTTTTCCCCTTTTTCTTTCTCTTCTTTGGACACCCCTATAATGCAAATATTGGTCTTCTTGATGTTGTCCATAAATGTCCTTTAATCTAACTTCACTTTTTTTCTCTTCTTTTCTTTCTTCCTTCTTTCTTTCTTTCTTTCTTTCTTTCTTTCTTTCTTTCTTTCTTTTTCTTTCTTTCTTTTGTTTTTCTTTCTCTTTTATTTCTTCTGTGATTGGATGAGTTTCACTGAAATGGCTCTGGGTTAATGGATCCTTTCTTCTGTTTCATCCATGCTGTTGAACCCCTCTAGTGTATTTTTCAACTCAGTTATTGTATTCTTCAGATCTGTGACTCTATTTGATACTTTAAAAAATATTTTAGAGGTGCCTAGATAGCTCAGTTGGTTAAGATCCAACCCTTGGTTTTAACTCAGATCATGATCTCAGGGTTCTGAGATCAAGACTCCATGCTTAACACGGAGTCTACTTAAGATTCTCTCTCTCCCTCTGACCCTCCCTCTATTCAGGTGTTCGCTCTCTCTTTCAAATGAATAAATGAATCTTTTAAAAAATTACCCTTTGGGGTTTCAAGTTGGCTTAGAACTTGTAGAGTTTTGGGGAGCCTAGGTGACTCAGTTGGATGAACATCTGACTCTTGTTTTTGGCTCAGGTTGTGATCTCCAGGTTGTGAGACTGAACCCTATATTAGGCTCTGCACTCAGTGGAGAGTCTCCTTCCCTCTCCCTCTGCCTCTCCCACCCTCCTATGAAATAAATAAATCTTAAAAAAAAAAAAGAAGTTGTAGAGCTTTGTTATTTTTTGTTAAGTGATTTAAGCAGTCTTTCTCTTTATAAAAGTGGTGAATTTAAGTCAGCATGAAGTAGGCGTTAAGGACATTATTTTCTTGCATTAAAGAGAACATTCTGAATTTTAGAAATGAAGTGTTTTACTAATTGGAGAGAACAAGTCAGCCCATAAATATCTTGATATATTTTCATAGTAGCCTTAGTTAGAAGGCATAAAAATTAGTTGATGTGATAGAAATAAAGAAGCATTCACAGGTATCAGAGATACATGTATAAACTCCTCTCTAAACAGTCATATATTATAAACCTTCACTGACTAAATAATCACCTTCTATCTTGAAAGTTACAGAAAGCACAACTCTTAGGAAGATCATTATCAGAATAAGCCAGAATGCATTTGAGTGATTACAATCTATATTGTAAGAAGGGAGTGTATACTGGATTTTAAAATGGTTTGTTTAGGCTATGCATGAACTTAGTATATTTTATTTAATAAAAGTTAATTTTTCGATGTGTTGAAAATAACTTTCTGAAAGCCAATTGCCCTCTGCATAACAAAACCTTTACAAATATTAATAGCATTTGAGCAATTCTCTTTCTAGGAATCAGTGTTAAGAGAATAGGCAAAATTCAAACATAAATATAGACGTGCATTAATAAAAACACAATTTACAATAATGGAAAATTAGAAAAATACTAAGTATACAACAATGGAAAATTGGAAGTTATGACACCCTCATACAATGGACTATTAGGAAGCCATGAACGTATTTGTTTCCCAAGAATATTTAATGCTGTAGGACATGCTTATGTTGTATGGAAAAAGTAAAAAGAAATGGAAAATTAAATAAAAACAAAACTATTTTGCCACATGTCATTAAATATTGTTCCAGGAAGGGTTATTAATAAATCCAAAAACTATTAAACGAATGATTTGTGATAAAACAAACTTTTATTTGGTTCTAAGACCCTTTCACAAAGACTACTTTTGACAGATTTTGTTTAGACAAACTTGTTCTAAAGAACATTTGAACACAAGTGGGAATTTAAATATGCACTAGATATTAGATGGTGTTAAAAATAATAATTTATTTTGTTAGATTTAATGCTATTTTGACTATGTAGGAAAATACTTATTTTTTTAAAGATTTTATTTATTTACTTGACAGAGAGGGTTTTTTTTTTGTTGTTGTTTTTTGTCTTGTTTTTAAGAAAATACTTCTTTAGAGAATATTATCCAAGATGGAAAGAAGTTGAAAGTAATATCTGTGTTTTTCCAGTAAAGATGTTGTGCTATGGGGGCACCTGGGTTGCTCAGTCATTAAAGCCTCTCACACTTGATTTCAGCTCAGGTCAGATCTTGGGGTTATGAGATTGAGCCCCCTGTGGGGTTCCCTGCTCAGTGGGGTCTGTTTGAGATCCTTTCCTTCTGATCCTCCCCCCTGACTTATGCTCTTTCTCTCAAATAAATAAAATAAATCTTAAAAATAAAAAAGGAAATATCTGTGTTTTTCAAATAATGAAAAATGCATACATAAAGGCAGTAGATAAGAAAAAAACAATAAAGGTGTGAGACTGAGAATAATAGATAAAAGGTACTAATGAGGAAGTAAGGTAAAAGATTAGGTAAAGGTAGTAGGTAGTTTCTATAGAGTAAGAAGAGGAATAGTCTTTGAAAGCAGATCATCTGTATCTGATCTTCTGAAATGTAGAAGCAGAGGATTTTGAGATTCAGTATACAAAATATTATTTGTTTCTCACCACTGCGATATGTGTATATGCAGCTAATGCTCTGAGCAAAAGCACAGAAATAGTGAAATTACTCTTACTCTTAAATGTTATTTTTGTAAAACTCACTTCTTTTTTTTTAAGATTATTTATTTATTTGACAGAGAGAGAACAAGTAGGCAGAGAGGCAGGCAGAGAGAGAGAGAGAGAAGCAGGCTCCCCACTGAGCAGAAAGCCCGATGCAGGGCTCGATCCCAGGACCCTGAGATCATGACCTGAGCTGAAGACAGTGGCTTAATCCACTGAGCCACCCAGACACCCCTGTAAAACTCATTTCTATAGAAATAAATTACTTTACAGTATTTCTTTCACAAAACCTTCACATGTATCTGCTAGCCTGGTAAGGTATATATTTTCCTTTATGCACAACATATGTTCCTATTCTCTTTTTTTATATGCTGGATTTGGGAGAAAAAATATCACATAATGCTTACCTCAAAACATGTCAATTGTTTACGTACTATACATATCTAATTTCCCACCAAATGTTATTTGTTGCTCATAGAGTGGGGAAATCTTCCTCATCTCTCCTCCCATTCTTCCATATGACATCCATTTGAACTGTCTTGAGAAACTTTCAAGAAAAGAAGTTATCAACATAACCATGAAGTAACATTTTATTAAATATCTTCCAAATTTTTCTTCCCCACTTTTGTTTTTCCAGTCCTCCAACTAATTACCAATATAAATCATGGGAGTTACTTAGAAAGTACTGTGCTTTACATCAATTGTTTATATCTGGACTTCAGCCAATTTTATTTTCCAACTTAGTACAATTTTGGTAGAATCTAATCTAGTCTCAGGTCAAGCAATAATTTTTTTCCCCATATCTTATAAAACTACTATTAATGTAAGATCTGTTTTTAATAACAACACATTTTCTCTATGTAAGTTTTAGAACATGAAATCATTTATATACTTCAGATAAAAAGGAAGTTTATTATATAATTTTAATGCAATATTGTAAATAAGTGTCTTTTCTATATATTGAAACTCATACTCTCAGTTCATTGGAATTGTTCTTTTGGTTTTGTTAGTCACATTCTAAAGTTCTCAAGCATTCTGTATTTAAAGAAATAAAATGATAAAGCACATTGGTCATTTCTACAAACTAAAAATCTATACTGTGATTTATTTCTTATAGGGCAAATTTTAGTCAAATTATACAGAAAACAATGTGAGAATTTCAATATTGTATTTTCCTGCTGATATTTTGAATATATTAAAATACTGACAACTATAGTGGTTTTCAAATAAGCTGATAAATGGAGAGGTTTTTGAAAAAATAATTGAAGAAATATGTTTCTCTGTTATAACATTTAAGTAGAGTCTATGATCTAAAATGAAATGGTGAATGATGAAATTAAAACATCCAATGGAAAAATTTCTTTTATAACAACAAACTTATATATTTTAAAATTAGTTGATTGTTTATATTCCTCCCTCAAACTCTTGCCAAGGATAATAATTTTTTTCTTAAAATATATGTAAAACTTGTATATTATAATTAGAGATTATATAAGAAATATTTATAAATTTTCCCAATTATACTTAATTTTCAAATAGAAAATATAAGTTCTGTAGATAGTGCATGTAGAATTGTAGACAATTTTATACCTGGCAGAGATAGAATGACATTTTGTATGTAGCTGTATAAATAACATTCACGTCATATTTTGTACTTCATTTTATGAGTGTAATCATCAGAACCATTTATCAGATATACATAGCTGATATCTAAATAACCTTAGTTATGGACACCTGGGTAGCTCACTCAGTTAAGTGTTTGCCTTTGGCTCAGGTCATGATCCCAGGATCCTGGGATCAAGCCCCACTCAGGCTCCCTGCTCAGTGGGGAGTGTGCTTCTACCTGCCACTCCCCCTGCTTGAGCTCTCTCTCTCTCTGACAAATAAATAAAATCTTAAAAATAAAAAAACAAAATAACTTCACTTATAATTTTAAAGTAAACAAAGCAAATACTTAAATATAATGGAGCTTTAAATTTAGATTTACATCTGATTTGGACATGCACAGAGCTTGATTCTGTTATTTGACAAGAAATAGTACATGGTATTATATGTTATAAATTATGTGATACTAATATATTTTTGTGGATATTTTATATGTGTTGAGCATTTAAAAAACCTTTATTAAACAGTAGAAGACATATTATTAACTGTTACAGTAGAAAATATGGAAATAATTCCTATGTGTATATTTGCTTGCATGCTCACCTGTGGTCAAATTTTAAAATAGCTTCTAAGCTACAAAAGTATAGAAGTCAAGGGAAGTTTTCAATAAAAGGATTTCAGTTTTCACATGGAGTTCTAAATACACATTAAAAATAAAAATAAATAAGTCCATAGATAGCCAGACTCAAACAGTTATGGCAAAGATTAATTTGAATATCAGATCAAACTGGAGTCATTCTATTAATTTTCCAACTGTTAAATTAGTCCATGATTATTCTTTTTAACCACTAGGGTCTTGGTTTGGTAGAAGTGAATATGTTTCACAATTCCTTAAGTATTTCAAAATATGAAGACAAATTCAGATCATATTTAAACTTCAAATAAAAACTGAAATGTAACTGTCACCAGGAAATATTAATAATCACAATGTAAATAAAACACAGTGTTTCCTTTTAAGTCTGTTGACTGCTCTACTAATTAGTTGAAATATCCCTACAGATCCAATCATGATTAGCCAAAGTCCTAAAAATAACATGGCTGACTTCTGATTTTATCTTTAACTAACATTTTAAGAACCTAAAAGTTGTCACATAAAATTTTCAACAAGAAAAATTTTAAAAAGGTAAACTGAAATCAGTGACTTATATGGGACCCATCAGAAAGTTGAAGCCACAGAACAAATTATTATCTGATATCTAGAGACAGGAAAATATAGAGGGTCACACTTGGGGTCTGTTTACTTGGAGCAGAAGTTAGTGAAGCAATAAACTGGTAGGAACATTTTAAGAGTAATTTTGAGTGTAGGCTAGCATTAGAGCAAAAAACTCCTTGGAAGAGATGTTACCTAATGAAGCCCTTTACCCTTTTGTGGGTTTTACTTCCAGGAACCCTACCAAGTTCAAATGGTGAAGCCAAGAGAGACATCCTCATAAGTCCAGAATGGGGTAGGGCAAAGACAGCATTTTCAAATAGTCCCAGAACATTCTTCACAACAAATGTCTATTTTTGAAAAAAAAAAAAAATTATTTGGTCAGAGCTTTATTTCACTTCGGAGTAGGGCACTTACCCAATTGTACCACCTGTAGCTTTCCTGTCTCATCTAAGGAGAACTGCAAAACACTTGTGAAGATCACAGACTGTGGACAAAAAATCCACTAAAAAACTAAAATTTAATCACAAGGTTATAGAATGCTCCCTTTCTCTCATATCTTAACACCACATTAATAGGGTTCCAGTATATTAGCAGTAGATTATAGCTATGAGAGCTAAAAGGTGCAGACTCTTTCGAATAGTCATTAAGAAAGCCTAAGGCAACAGGGGAGGGAAAAAAAAAAAAGGAAGCTAAAAAATTTGACATCTCTGATACCTACAGCTATAGCAAACATTATACATAGCCCAATTCTAAGGCAAAGTAACAAAACCTTAAACTAAAGACTTATTTAGCTTTTTTCCCCTTATCTGATACATCATGTCCAACTTTCAAGAAAAAAGTTACAACTAGAGCTGAAGACAGAAAAAAAATAGTCTAAAGAGACAAAGCACACATCACAACCAGATTCAGAGATGACATACATTTTGGAATGATCAAACAGAGAATTTAAGTATAAATAATATGCTAAGGTCTTCATTAGAAAAAGCAGATGACGTGTAAAAACAGGTGGGCAGTGTAAACAAAGAGATAAAAACTCTAAGAAAGTAGGCGTGCCCGGATGGCTCAGTTGGTTAAGTGTCTGCCTTTGGCTAAAGTCATAACCCCACAATTCAGGGATGGAGTCTCATATTGGATCCCCTGCTCAATGGGAAGCCTGTTTCTCCCTCTCCCTCTGCCTGTCACTGCCCCTGCCTGTGCTCTCTGTCAAATAAATGAAATCTTAGGAAAAAAAAAAAAAAAAACCTCCAAGAAAGTAGTCTTAGAATGTTAGTAACAATAAACACAACAAACACAACAAAATACTTTAAAAAATGAAGAATACCTTTGATGGGCCCATCAACAGACTGGTCGTAGCCAAGGAAATAAGCAGTGAAGTGAAAGATGTACCATTAGAATTTTCCCAAGCTGAAAAACCTAAGAGAAAAGAGAAAAGAAGAATGAAAAATAATTAACTGTGGAACAATTACAAAAATCATAACATACATATGATAAGAATACCAGAAAAATAAACAAGAAAAAGGAAAATGAGAAATATTTAAAGTAATAATGGCTGAGAATTGTCAAAAATCAATGAACGTAAAAAAACACAGAGCCAACCAACACCATCCAAGATAAATAACCAAAAGCCGACACTTAGGCTTGTCATATTAAAACTATGGAAAATCAAGAATGAGAGAAAAACTTGAAAGAAGCCCAGGAAAAAACACCTTACCTATTGAGAAACAAGGATCAGAATAACAGTGGACTTCTTAAAAACTAGAGTCCATGAAAGCAACAATAAAGTGGAGTGAAAATTTAAACTGTTGGAAAAAAAAAATTCACCAAGCAAGAATTCTATATCCAGTGAAATTATTTTTCAAACACAAAGTTTCCCATGAGGAAATTTATCATCAGCAAACCTGCAGTGCAATAAATGTTAAAAAAAAAAAAAAAAGTTTAGGGAGGAGAAAAAAACTATATAGATCAGAAGCTCAGATATACAAAATCAAAGAAGAGTGTTGGAAAAGGATTAAGGTAAAGTAAAATACCTTAGTTTTCTTATTTGTAAGTAATCTAGATATTAACCATTTAGTAGTTAAAACAATAACAATATATTGGGTAGTTATACCACATATATATGTGAAATAAATGGCTGCATAGTCATAGAGAAGAGAAATTTGAGAAAACTACTATACCTGCACTGTATGTAAGGTGGTCTATTTAGGTAGGTTAGTTATAAATGTATAGTGTAAATTATAAAGCAAAACCTAAAAAACATTATCAAAGAAGTATAAGTGATATGCTAAAAGAGAACAAAAATGAAGTCATAAAATACTTAATTAAAACCAGAGAAGTCAGAAAAATAGGAGTAGAAAAGAAAGACAACAAAGGATGCAATGAGTACAAAAGTCACACATATTAAAGATATTAATCCAACTATATCAATTATATATTAGTTAAACACATCAACTAAAAGATAAAATTGTCAGAGTTTTGACTAAGCAGAATTCAGGAAAAGGAAATTTATCAGGGATAAAAATAGTTAATGACAAAAACTCTTTGGAGACTGAACAATGTTTTATATGCATGTATCTCACAATAGAGTGTCAAAATATAGAAAGCAAGAACTAAGAGAAATGGAAGGGGAAACGGACAACCTACTACTATAATTGGAGAGTTTAACTCCTTTTTGTAGTAACTGATAGATCCAGTAGGCACAATATCAGAAAGGATATAGCTGACTTGAACAGTACTCTCAATACACTGCATCTAGCTGAAATTTTTAGAATACTCCAACCAACAGCAGCAAAATAAACATTCATTCAACCTCACATGGAATGTTCTGGGTCATAAACAATCTAATAAATTTAAAAGAACATAAAAATACAAAATATTATTAGGTCACTACAGAATTACATAGGAAATTAAGAAAAAATTTTAAAAAGCTGAGAAATTCTCAAATATTGGGAGGGTTTAAAAAAAAAACTTCCCACTAGCTCAAAAAAAATTAGGTTTAAATATAATAAAACATGTATAGAATCTAGAAGAATACAAACTCTGAAGAAAAAACTAAGGATATCTTAATAAAAAGATAGAGAGTCCATGTTTATGAATTGGAAAACAATACCTTTAAAATGTCATTTCTTCCCAAATTGGTCTATAGATTCAGCACAATTCCAATGAAATCCAGGAAACATTTTTTGTAGATATTGGAAATGGATTTTAAAGTTTTAAGGAAAAGTCAAAAACTTAACCTACAAAATTTTGAAAAACAACGAAGTTTGAAGACTCATGATATCTGATTCATCATAATGTATGGTAATAAAAACAGCATAATATTGGTGAAAAAATAAACACTTTAGTAAAACAAAATAGAGACCTAGACACAGACCCACACAAATGCAGTCTCCTGATATTCACCAAGGCAATGAACACAATTCAATGTAGAAAAGATCATCTTCTTGACATGGTACTGGAAATATTAAACATGAAAAGATACAAACTTTACAACATCCACAAATATTCACTAAAATGAACTCTAGACATAAATATGAAACATGAAACTGTAACACTTTCTGCAGAAAACACAGAAAAATGTCTAGGTGCTTTGGCAACAATTTTTTAGATAAAACACCAGTAGCATGATCCATAAAGAAAAAACAATGATACATTGGATTTTATCAGTATTAAAGATATATGTTCTGTTGAAGATACCATTTAGAGATTGAAAGTGTTATAGTCCTAAAGAAATTATATGCAAAACACATATATGATAGTAGACCTAATCTAAAATATATAACTCATATTTAAATATCAACAATAATACAAAAGCCAAATTTTAAAAAGGGGAAAAGATTTGAACAGATTCTCCCATCAAAGAACATGTGCAAAAAATAGCAGACAGCAAGCAGCATCATTTGTTATTACGAAGTTGTAGATCAAAACAAGATACTGTCACATACCCCTAAGAATAGGTAAAATCCAAAACTGACACGATCAGAGTGCAGACCAAGAGTAACTCTCATTCCTTTTTAAAAAAAATTTAAATATAATTTTACCATAAAATCCATCATACTCATCAGCATTTATGCACATTGAAACTTTTTCAGTATAAATATCATCAGATGAATGTTTACAGCAGATCTATTCTTAATCACCAAAAACTAGTAGCCACCAAAATGACCTTCAATATGTAATGGAATAAACAAACTGTGGTATATCAATATGAAGGATACCATTCAGTAATTAAAAAAAAAAAAGATTAACCAATGAAAAGACATAGATGAAACTTAAGTACACACTGCTAAGTGAAAGAAGCCAATGTATATGGTTTCATTTAAATGAGATTATAAATGATTTCATTTAAATGAGATTCTGGAAAAGGCAGTACTAAGACAATACAAGGATTGGTGGGTGTTAGGAACTTGGGGGGAAGTACATTTTTCCCCATTCCTTATATATGGGCTGTGCAAAATGTCATACTGTCAAAGAGTACAATATAAAAAGGGCAGGAAGGAGGAACTTTACAGTGGAGAAATTGGACAAATGCTACCAAGCCATTTGATCAAGGTCAACATCAATTATGATAAATCATGTTATAGTAGGTACTCCTGCATAAAATCCATCTATGAAAAACCCACAGCAAATATATTCTCAAAGGGCAAAGCCTGAAAACATATCCCTTAAGATCAGGAACATGATAAGGATGCTCGCTCCCACCAGTATTGTTCAACATAGTAATAGAAATCCTAGCAACAGCAGACAGCAAAAAGAAATAAAAGGTATTCAAATTGGCAAAGAAGTAGTCAAACTCTCTCTCTTTGCAGATGACATGATACTTTATGTGGAAAACTCAAAAGACTCCACCCTCAAATTACTAGAACTCATAAGCAATTCAGTAATGTGGCAGGATACAAAATCAATGCACAGAAATCAGTTGCTTTCTTATTACACTAACAATGTAACTGTAGAAAGAGAAATTAGAGAATTGATTCCATTTACAATAGCACCAAAAGCTGCAAGATGCCTTGGAATAAACTTAACAAAAGAGGTAAAGGATCTATAGTCTAGTAACTATGGAACACTCATGAAAAAAATCAAAGACACAAAAAAATGGAAAAATAGTCCATGCTCATGAATTGGAAGAATAAATGTTAAAATGTCTATGCTATCCAGAGCAATCTATACTTTCAACACCACTACAATCAAAATAACAATGGCATTTTTCAAAGTGCTGGAACAAACAATCCTAAAATTTGTATGGAACCAGAAAAGACTCCAAATTGCCAAGGAAATGTTGAAAAAGAAAAACAAAGCTGGGGGAATCATATTACCTGATTTCAAGCTATATTACAAAACTGTGATCACCAAGACAGCATGGTACTGGCACAAAAACTGAACGTAGACCAATGGAACAGAATGAAGAGCCCAGATATGGACCCTCAACTCAATGACCAAATACTCTTCAACCAAGCAGAAAAAAATATCTGACGGAAAAAAGACAGTCTCTTCAATAATCAAGGCAAAAATGGGCAGAAGACATGAACAGACACTTCTCAAAAGAAGACATACAAATGGCTAACAGACACACGAAAAAGTGTTCATTATCATTAGCCATCAGGGAAATTCAAACCAAAACCACACTGAGATACCTCCTTAGACCAGTTAGAATGGCAAAAATTGACAAGGCAAGAGACAAGTGTTGAAGAGGTTGTGGAGAAAGGGGAACCCTCTTACACTATTAGTGGGAATGCAAGTTGGTACAGCCACTTTGGAAAACAGTGTAGAGGTCCCCCAAAAATTAAAAATGGAGCTACCCTATGACCCAGCAATTGCACTACTGGGTATATACCTCAAAGATACAGATGTAATGAAAGGAATGACCATATGCACCCCAATGTTCATAACAGCAATGTCCACAATAGCCAAACTGTGGAAAGAGGCAAGAAGCCCTACGACAGAATGAATGGATAAAGAAGATGTGGTCCTTATACACAATGGAATATTACTCAGCCATCAGAAAGGTTGAATACCCAACTTTTGCATCAACATGGATGGTACTGGAGGAGATTACGCTAAGTGAAATAAGTCAAACAGATTAAGTCAATTATCATATGGTTTCACTTATTCGTGGAACATAATGAATACCCTCCAGGGCATTAGGAGAAGGAAGGGAAAAATGAAGGAGGAGAAATGAGAGGGGGAGATGAACCATGAGAGACTATGGATTCTGGGAAACAAAAATTCTGAGGGTTTTAGAGGGGAGAGGACTGAGGAGATGGTTTAGCCCAGTGATGGGTATTAAGAAGGGCATGGATTGCATGGAGCACTGGATGTTATATGCAAACAATGAATCATGGAACCACTACATCAAAAACTAACGATTTACTGAATGGTGACTAATGTAGCATAATTAAAAAAAAAAAAAAACTGTGAGAAAATAAATTTCTGTTGTTTAAGCCAAAAGAAAGAAAGTAGATACCCTTGATATGATGTCATGAGAAATATCGTATCCTTCCTTACAAAAATATATAATTTCAGTCTAATCATGAAAAAAAATCAGATAAACTTCAATTTAGGGATACTCTACAAAACACCTGCCAGAACTCCATAAGAGAATTTTTGTCATCAAAAACAATGCCACAGACAAAAGAGCCTAAGAAAGCATGGTGGCTTATTATAATATGGTATCTTGGGTGGAATCTTGTAACTAAAAATTGACATTAGATAGAAATTTTTAAATTCATATAAAATATAAACTTCAGCTAATATGTGTCCATATTGGTTCATTAATTGTGAAAATACACCATATAAGATGTTATTTATAGGGGGAAAAATGGGCATGGGAGTATATGGGAACTCTCTGCAATGTATTTGCAATTTTTTTCTGTAAATCTAAAACTGTTTTAAAAAACAGTTGATATATTTTTTAAAAAGTATTGAACTATCATGGCAACCTTGCCCTTTTCATATATTCATGCCTTGAATGCTAACAAATATAGAATTAATTAAATGACTCTTTTGTTAAAAATAGGATGAAAGAAGACATCTTACAATGTGCTAGGGGAATGCAGTTTTCCCTTTTAAGCTATTCAATACAAACGTTCTCTGACAGAATTTGTTTTACATTATTAATCCTGAAAGAGTTTTCATACCTCTTATACTAATGCCAAAATTAAGGAGTCAGGAAATGTATCCATTTCAAAGTAAAAAGGAAGTGGTTATCCAGTTTCCTATGTAAAACCTTGTGCTCCTGAAAAACAGAATTGAACCAGATGGAAGATAAAATGTTAGATAAAAATTGATGACAAAAATTACTTTAAAAGACTTTGGGAAAAAAATCTAGAAATCCATGATGTGTATTTTCTTTTTTTCTTGCTTGCTGAAAGATAAGTGAGAACACAATTACCATCCACATGTTTCTACAGATATGGGATCACACAAAGAAACACTGTTTCAAGCAAACACTCCATTCAACTTCCCTCCAAATCCATTTATTTAGAATTTTTTTTTCCTGTTCAGTGTAAAGAAAGCATATTTTGTTGTTGAAGAATAACCTGGGGATATGAGAAATCATTTGTTTTATTTAAAAAAATAATAACCCTTATTTATTAAATACATAGAGTATGGTAGGCATTGCCCTAAGTATTTAAACTGAGTTATCTTACTTTAACCATCAAAACCAGCTTAAAAACTGCTTCTTTGTTTGTTATAGTCCTGTGTGAATTCAAGACCTATTGGCTATGAGAGCTAGTTGATCCTTCTAATCTTTACCCACTTCCAAAGTTGTTTCCACATTTGTAGATATTTGTCACAGAAGCACCTCCCACTTCTCGGTAACAATTCTGTCTTAGTTCATTTAGGCTGTTATAACAGAATATCACAGACTGGTTGGCTTAAACAAAAACATTTATCGCAGTTTTGTTTTTTGAGAAGTGCAAGATCAAACATGCTAGAGGATTTAGTATTTGGTTGGACCCACTTTCTGGTTCATAAGAAGGTTCATTCTTTTACTGTGTCTTCACATAGTGGAAAAAAAAAAAGAGAAAGAGAAAAAGTGCTCTGGGGCCTTTTATAATGGCAATAATCCCGTTCATAAGGGCTTCACCAAGGCCCAACCTCCTCATACCATCACATTAGAAGTTAGAATTTCAACACGTGAACTTTGGGGAGACACAAACATTCACTGCACAACAATACTATAAACAGAATTCATAAATTATCAAGTGTCCTCCTAGATTTATATATCACACACACGTATATTTTGCAGTATGTGTTTTCTGAGTTTGTTAAATTTGTTAAAAATGCATGATAACCCAAAATGTTTACATCCAGCTGCCAAAGATGTTTATATGGCAGTTATTTTGCTTGAATAGATAGCTTTTTATAACTCCTACCTATATCACAGACTGCATCTCCTACCATTCTCTGCTTCAAAACACGTGTTGATGCAAAATAACATCCTTCCCCACACATACTTCTTATTTTACATCTCTTGCCTTTTGTTTTTTTAAGATTTCATTTGTTTGAGAGAGAGAGTGAGAGAACCCACAGAGGGAGAGTGAAAGGGAGAAGCAGCCTCGCTGATGAGCAGAGAGCCTGAAGCAGGGATTGATCCCAGGGTCCTGAGATCATGACCTAAGCAGAAGGCAGATGCTTAACTGACTGAGCCACTCAGGTGCCCACATCTCTTGCCTTTTGAGCATTTTGTTACTTCTCCCTTAAGAATGATCTTTTCTGATTACTTAACAGAGAAATTCCATGTAACTTTCCAAAGTGTGAATACCTTCTCTCCCAGAAAAGACTCTGTGTAATAGCTTATTTGTTTAAATTTATATTTCAAAAGTTGATGTGAGGAATTATATATCATTTGTATTTATGTATTCAATAGCATGTACTATTATCATTTGCTTTGTATAACAAGAGCACAGCACTATGCCTAGCACACCTGGGACTGCTAGATGGCCACGGCAGGACAAATAGATGAATAACTGAGGGAATTATGGAAAAAAAAAAACAACTATGCTATTGATGAGGTGGCTTTATCCTATTGTCACTTCTACAGCAGTGTTCTCACCCTCTGGGAAGCCTGATTCCTGTTGTGGATTCCCAGAATCCACAGAATGACAACTTTTCTTCATTTCATTTAATCACTCTTCCATTTAGACCAAGAGAATAGTGTTCCTGCCGGTATAACATTTTAAAAATCTTACTGGCTTTTTTGGTGAATGTTAAGGGAATCCACACCACTAGACACAAAGGCTCTCCACAGATCCTTCCTGGATAGCTTCCTTTCAATTCCTGGTTTCTGCTAAAATGACTGATTGAATCTAAAGTCCCATGCTTATTTCTTCTCTACTCTTAAGAAGTTCAAAATTTGGTGTGGTCGTCAGAATACACATACACACACATATATACATGAACAACCTAAATATGGTAATTCAAAGGGGGAGACTGAAACCTTCCCAAATGCAAATAAAAATGCCAGTAAATACAGACATGTGAGACTATGTTTAAAACAGCAGTAGTGGGGAGGACCAAAAGAGTTTGCAGATATCAAAAGAACGAAACTGTACCACTTTCTTATACCACACAGAAAAATAATTTAAAATAGATCAAAAACCGAAATGTGAGATGAGAAATAATTAAAATCCTAGAAAAGAACATAGGCAGTAACTTCTTTGACATAGGCCATACCAACTTCTTACTAGATAGGTTTCCTGCAGCAAGGAAAACAAAGACCAAAATAAATGACTGGGACTTCAACAAAATATAGATCTTCTGCACAGCAAAAGAAATAATCAACAAAACTAAAAGGCAACCTTTGGAATGGGAGAAATTATTTATAAATGACAAATCCGATAAAGGGTTAGTATCTAAAATATGCAAAGAATTTATAAAATTCAACACCCCAAAACAAGTAATCCAATCAAAAAATGGGCAGAGGCATGAATAGACATTTCCCCAAAGAAGACATCAAGATGGCCAACAGACACATGAGATGTTCAACAATGCTCATCATCAGGGAAATACAAATCAAAACTACAATGAAATATCACCTCACACCTGTCAAATGGCTAAAATTAACAACAGAAGAAACAACAGGTGTTGGTGAGGTTGTAGAGAAAGGGGAACCCTCTTACACCATTGGTGGAAGTGCAAACTGGTACAGCTATTCTGGAAAAAGAGTTAAAAATAGAACTACCCTATGACTCAGCCATCTTACTACTAAGTATTTAACTCTAAAATACAAATACAAAAATACCAATTTGAAGGAGTACATGCATGCCAATGTTTATAGCAGTATTATCTATGATAGCCAAATTATGGAAAGCCCAAATGTTCATTGTCTATGAATGGATAAAGATATGGTATAAATTCAGGAATAGAAGAAAACTTTTTAAACAATTCTAATTAATATAGAATCCTATGTTAATTCTAAAAAAAATTATTATTCGCTGCATTCAACAGTTCAAGGATTGATTTTATTAACCAAAACCAACTACAAAGTGCTTACAGCAACTTTATTTAAAAATACTCCAGGGGTACCTGGATGGCTCAGTCAGCAAAGAATCCAACTCTTGATTTTGGCTCAAGTCAAGATGTCAGGGTTGTGAGATCAAGCCTGGCACAGGGCTCTGCCCTGAGTGTGGAGCCTACTTAAAATTCTCTCTTTCTCTCCCTCTACCCCTCCCTACCCCACTCACACACTTTCACTCTCTCTCTCTAAAACAATAAAATAAAATAAAGTAAAGTAAAATAAAATAAAATAATAAAGTAAAATAAAATTGCCCCAAACTTGAAAAATGTCTTTTTTCTTACTACTAGGGTGGATAAACTCTAATATTTGCACAGTGTAATAATATACAACAACAAAAAGAATGAACTACATCTAAAATATCATAAATGAATCTCACAGACATGATAAAGAGTGAAAGAAACCGAACAAAACAAGTACATATTCTATAATTCCATTCATAAGCATTTCAAATTTAGGTAAAACCTATCTAGAGTAATAGAGGTTCAAATTATGACTATCTTTGGAAGCATTAGATATTCACTGGGAGGAAGAATGAGGGAGACTTCAGGTTGTTAAAAATACCACATATTTTGATCTGGGAATTGGATATATTTATATTCAATGTTTATATAACTATATAACTATATATATATATATATATATACACACACACATGTGCGTGTATGTGTGTGTGTATGTGTGTGTGTGTGTATATATATGTATATATAATACTTAATAAGATCTCACTTCTTGGCTATCCTGGTTTATAACTGTGTGACCTCAGGCTATTTATTCTGTCTGAATTCTAGTTTCCTCCCAAATAAAGGTGGATTAACATTACTTCATATAGTTAAAGTACTTAAAATAAAGGAATATAAAGTTAAAGACATAAAATAATGTCTGGCACATAGTAAGTACTCAATAAGTAATTAACATATATTTCTAATATATGGTAAACCAAAACATTTTTGTTTCAGTTAAATAAATTTTTGTATGCTTCAAAAAAATTCACTTGATTAATCTTGTAGAGTCTGCAAACTAGGTTCAGTATTAAATTTGTTACAATTCAAAATAAATAATTTGCATCAAGAAGGCTAATTGTGCTAGATGAGATTTTGCTGAGTATATGTTTAGTCTCATTTATTTTTCAAGAAATGATTCTTTACTGGAAACTCTTGGCTATGACATTATGTAAAGGAAAAAAAACACCTGAAAACATAACTCAGACATATACATCATTTTAAGGACAAAATATTAGACCTATCTCCTATTAAATTATAGTTTTGAAAGATTGCTTACTGTTAGTATATCTTTTAAACATATAACAAAAACATTTATTTTAGTTAATGAGATTTACATGAAGAGGAAATTGAAATATTTAATGACCCATCTTTATTATATCATGTCACTCAGCTGCCATGGTCTTCCTATCTGCCATTACATAACTTTTCCTCCTTTACAAAATGCAGCTTAAAATACCAAATTTTCACTGTGAATTTCAAACTATAACCCTAAGTGACTCTTACATGCATTCTTTGTGATACTTCTATATCTAGAGAATATCATTGTTTATTCACTACATATTAGATATCTCCATACCTTAAATTCATTATGTATTAGATATTGTCATTCCTTATATTTCTACCCTGAGTCTCTTTTCCCATCATTTTATATATTGTCTCAACCCCATACCTTTTCATCTATATATTGGTGATGCCCAATGTTTTGGTCTTCAAACAGGACACATTTCTGAATTTGAGAACTTTATTTTTAACATAATTGTTCTCCACTTGAGTTTTCTAGAGATACTTCTATTAAGCTCAAAATTAAATGTACTTTCTCACCAAACCTGTACCTCTCTCTTGATACTCTATTACAGTAAATGGCCACAGAATTTGCCCAACAACCCTTTAGCCAGAAATACAAAAAGGTATCATACACATTTCTGTAATATATATATATATATATACATATGTATGTATATATATATATATACACACACACACACAAACACACACACATACATATACATTTTTTTTCATATTGAGCTAGCCCTAAAACTCGTATGGACCATGCTCCCATTTCCACTGTATCACTTGTTTTTTGCCTTTCATTTACCACCCAAAGCATTGTAATACCCTTTGACAGAATTTCTGCTTCAGGTTTCAATATCCCCAATCTATTCCTCACTACAGCTAGAGTCACACATTGTAAAAGTGTAAAATGGCCATATAACCCACCTCCTTAGAATCCCTCGGTTTTTCCTCATCACTTTAAAAATAAAAACTTTATGGGGCACCTGAGTGGCACAGTGGGTTAAAGCCTCTGCCTTCCGCTCAGGTCATGATCTCAGGATCCTGGGATCAAGCCCCGCATCCATCGGGCTCTCTGCTCAGCAGGGAGCCTGCTTCCTCCTCTGTCTCTGCCTGCCTCTCTGCCTGCTTGTGATCTCTGTCTGTCAAATAAAAAATAATAATAATAAGTAAAATAAAATAAAAAATTTATGTAATATGATACATAAGAAATATAAACTTTATAACAAATACAAGGCACATTTTGGCTTTCTATTCCTCTCCAAATCCTTACACAGGGCAATAAAGTAAAAACTGAAGATAAGATGCCCATATGTGGCAGATTCTCTCAAATATCTCTGACTTTCTACACTATGGTATCTCTGCATGGAGCAACCCTCCTGTTATTTTTTCCTCTCCCATCAATCCAATCAATGTGTTAGGGATGGCATTCTATGTGCCAAATATTATTCTGTGTATTAAGTCACCACGGTTTTTCTTGTGATTCTTCTATTATCCTGCGATACTCAAGTCATGTTTATATCCTCTGAAGTCATCCCTAAAGCCTTTTCTGATCAAGATTATTTTCATGATGGCACATTTCCTTGTTAATGCTAAATCTAAATCGTGGCTTATTGATGGAGGGGCAGTCAGTAAGTCTTAATAAATTCTCTCAGCATCGTGAAATATTTCAAAAATACATACTCTAAGTAAAATCAGCAAAATGACTGGGGAAATCCAGCTTAAAACAAGTGTCTTAACTCCCCACAACCACCCCTTCCCAACCTAAGCTTCTCCTATATAGAAAATCTGAAGCCACCATGGCCCTGATCATACTGCATCATGATTGTTAGTTTATTTTTTAAAGCCCTAATGTTATTTAAACTCTTCAAAGTTAACTTCTTCAAGCAAAGTGTGAGTTTCTTGACAACAAAGACTATATATTTCTTACATATAAAAGTAAATATACTGAAGTAGTGTGAAAATTAGAAAGCCTCTAGTCCAATATCCAAACTAAATGATAGGGAGAATCTGTAACTTGTCCAAAAATGAAAGTCTCTCTGCATTATAAAATGTTGGAATACTTCAATGTACACAACTACTTACATGTAAAAGAGTGTTCTGAATTGAAGGAGGTACACAAGGCTGCTATGAAATGTCTTTCCTCTAAAAGTAATGACATACAGAATTGACATTGTGTCTTAAAATATTTGTATATTAAAATTTCTATTAAAAAACTGATAGTTAACTGGGGTGCCTTCAGCTCAAGTCATGATCCCTGGGTCCTGGAATCAAGCCCCATGTCAGGCTGCCTGCTCAACAGGGAGTCTGCTTCTCCCTCTCCAACTACCCCCAACCTACCATGTATGCTCTCTCTCTAAAATAACTAAATAAAATCTTTCAAAAAACCCAATAGCTGGCTAAGGTATATATTCTAAAGAAAAATATATTTCAAAAAAATTGTGCATGAGACACAGAAATGATATGAGTAAAAATAGAAATAATTAGCAATATTTTTGAAAAGCATATTCATGCTATCAAATCAAAAATCATTAGTGTGCAATCACTTTATTGCATAGTCTTACTAAATTTCCTTAAGATACATATGCCCTTCTAGAATATACATAATTAATAAGACTCTTTATATTTGTCCGTTCCCTGTTATAATTCACACTCTGGGTAATACTGGAATACTTACTATGTGCTAAGCACCTCACTTTACGTTTTACATATACTATTGATTTCATTTTAATTTTTACTTAAAATCACCAAGAGTCATATAGACTGAATATCTGCATTTCCCCCAAATTCATAAATTGAAGCCCTAATCCTCAGTGTGCCAGTATATGGATGTGGAGACTTGAGGAGATAGAGCTTGAGGGTCATGAGGGTGGAGCCCTTATAAGGGGATGGGATTAGAGTCCCTATAAGGCAATGAAGAAAAAAAGGTTTTCTCTCTCTCCACCATGTGAACACTAATACCCTGTAATACAATGTGAAGGAAACTGTCTACAAACCAGGAAGCAGACTTTAAGCAGGAATCAAATCTGTCAGCTACTTCATCTCAGACCTCCCAAACTCCAGAACTGTGGGAGAAATAAATGTCTATTGTGTAAGCTAGCCAGTCTATGGTGTTCTTGTTATACAACACCCCAGACTGACCTGGAGAAAAACTGGTACTTGGAAGTGAAAATTTGCTATAAAAAATACCTTAAAATGTGGAAGCTGTTTTTGAATTGGACATAATTACCTTAGCAGGAACACTGCCAATTTAAACTGAAGAGGGCGGAGAGAGGACAAAAGGTCTTAAGAAAGGTTGTGGGCTTCTCAGACCCCACATTAACGGATCATAAGCTGTTTGGCTGCAAACATAAGCTACACTTTAAAACACGGGAAGAATGACCCCAAAGTCCATTCTGAGATCTTCCAACCGCATGTCCAGAATCCTCAAGCTCAAGGGCTTCTATATCAGTTTCACGGTTGGCACTTCTGGCCAACAGAGCAATGGGGGTGGTTTCCTGAGCCATGATGGCTTAATCCTCATTCAACCGTGCCGCAGGGATGTGACTCCCACTTCACTGAGTTCTCAAGATATAACTGTAGAGGCCACTTTCAGGCGGCAGGCTTGAGCAGTGGAAGGGCCCACAGAGACCACCAAGCTGAATGCCCATAGGATCATTAAGCGACCCACCCTAAATAACCATTGGCCCTAACTAACCAATGGACTACTTACAACAAGGCACAGTTACAAAAAAAGGAAAACTCCATATGTTCCCATATTCCTCACTCCATATAACAGTGGCCCTTACCACTATCTTGTGGCAGACAGTCTAACCTTCACTGTCCTACCTGCCTCCTTGTGGTGTATTCAATAAACATCCATCTCCTTTGTTCTGTTTTCGGTGATGGCTTTATTGGTGGTGGGGAGGCAAGTGGCTTCCACCAATAGAGTCACCTGACATCTGGGAACTCCCATATAATGCAGAGAAATACCACAGTAACTGTCACCCTAATTTTCAAAACTCAATAATTGAAATTAGGCCCTCTACCTAACAGAGCCCCTTAAAATGCACTTGACAATGATATCCTCTATTTAGAAACAGTAGGTTCTTTTCTAATGTGCTGAAGACTAACTTTTGCTACTTTAGATTTTTTTTCTTGCTCCTTAAGTCCATCATATAGTATCACATTTTAACTTTTAGAATAGCCTCAGTGTTCTCTTCAGTATCCTCTTTGTACTTGAAGTCATTCCTCTCACCCAGATACCTTCGTCCATCCCCTGCCTACTGATATTCAGTGTCTCATTCTTCAAAAGTCATTCTGTCATTCAAATTGAAGCACACATCTTTCCCTTACCAGTTCTCTGCAGCTACAACATTTCATGGTTGCCTCTTCAACAAAGAAATACATTGCATTTAGTAATCAACTTGATTTCATTAAGATATATTTACTTGTGGCCTTGTTTAATATCCTCATAAATATTTATTCCAAATCTCTAAAGAGAGATTTTATTTACTGTGACATATAAGGCCCAAATAAAAAAAATGTGCCCACAGATAAATTTCTCCAAATCCATACATATATTAAAGGGAAAGGGGCGTGTGAAAATGAGTTAGGACTCTAGCTTTCTTTTGATTTACATTTGCACAGTGTATCTTTTTTCCTATTCTTTCACTTTCAGTTTATGAAGGTCTTTTTTAAAATTTTTATTTATTTTTTTTAATTTCTTTTCAGTGTTCCAGAATTCACTGTTTATGCATCATACCCAGTGCTCCATGCAATACCTGCCCTCCATAATACCCACCACCAGGCTCACCCAAACTCCCATCCTCCTCGCCTCCAACCCCTCAGTCTGTTTCTCAGATTCCACAGTCTCTTGTGGTTGTCTCCCCCTCCAATTTCCCCCAACTCCCTTCTCCTCTATATCTCTTCATGTCCTCCATGTTATTCCTTATGCTCCACAAACAAGCAAGACCATATGATAATTGACTCTTTCTGCTTGACTTATTTCACTCTGCGTAATCTCTTCAAGAGATTAATCTCTTTCATGTAAATACATTAATCTCTTCAAGTATTATGCCTGATAGAGGCATAATACTCCATCCATTCATCTGCTGAAGGGCATCTTGATTCTTTCCACAGTTTGGTGACTGTGACCATTGTTGCTATGAATGTTGGGGTACAGATGGCCCTTCTTTTCACTACATATGTGTCTTTGGGGTAAATACCCAGTAGTGCAATTGCAGGGTCATAGGGAAGCTCTATTTTTAATTTCTTAAGGAATCTCCACACTTTTCCAAAGTGGCTGCACCAACTTGCATTCTCACCAACAGTGTAAGAAGGTTCCCCTTTCTCCACATCCTCTCCAACACATGTTGTTTACTGTCTTGTTAATTTTGGCCATTCTAACTGGTGTGAGGTGGTATCTCAATGTGGTTTTGATTTTAATCTCCCTGATGACTAGTGATGATGAACATTTTTCCATGTGTCTGTTAGCCATTTTTCTGTCTTCATTGGAGAAGTGTCTGTTCATGACTTCTGCCCATTTTTTGACATGATTATCTGTTTTGTGTGTGCCGAGTTTGAGGAGTCCTTTATAGATCTTAGATATCAGGCCTTTGTCTGTACTGTCATTTGCGAATATCTTCTTTCATTCCATGGGTGGCCTTTTTGTTTTGTTGACTGTTTCCTTTGCTGTGCAGAAGCTTTTGATCTTGATGAAGTCCCAAAAGTTCATTTTCGGTTTTGTTTCCTTTGCCTTTGGAAACATATCTTGAAAGAAGTTGCTGTGGCCGATATCGAAGAGGTTAGTGCCTATATTCTCCTCTAGGATTCTAATAGATTCCTTCAGAATCTCACATTGAGGTCTTTTATCCATTTCAAGTTTATCTTTGTGTATGGTGTAAGAGAATGGTTGAGTTTCATTCTTTTACACATAGCTGTCCAATTTTCCCAGCAACATTTATTGAAGAGACTGTCTTTTTTCCACTGTACATTTTTTCCTGCTTTGTTGAGGATTAGTTGACCATAAAGTTGAGGGCCCATATCTGGGTTCTTTACTCTGTTCCACTGATCTATGTTTTTGTTTTTGTGCCAGTACCATGCTGTCTTGGTGATCAGTTTGTGAAGGTCTTTAGGTTTGAAGGTTCTTGCAGACATCAAGGGTCTTGATTTATATCCACTCAGCCACTCTATGTCCTTTCATTGCAGAATCCAGCCCATTTTCTTGTGTGTCTTTTTCTTTCAATGAAATGTTTAGATTCCTTTCTCATTTTCTTTCATGTATTTACTATCAACTTTTTTCTCTGTGGTTTACCATGAGTTTTTTGTTTTGTTTTGTTTTTGTTTTTCTGGAAGTCTTCCACTGTCCTAGTGTAGCTTTTTTTCCCCCCACTTCATTTGTGTAACACTTTTTTTTATTTTTTTTAAAGATTTTATTTATTTTATTTGACAGAGATCACAAGTAGGCAGAGAGGCAGGCAGAGAGAGAGAGAGGAGGAAGCAGGCTCCCTGCCGAGCAGAGAGCCCGATGCGGGGCTCGATCCCAGGACTCTGGGATCATGACCCGAGCCGAAGGCAGAGGCTTTAATCCACTGAGCCACCCAGGTGCCCCATTTGTGTAACACTTTAATTAGAAGTCTGAGCAGCTGTACTTTCTCTTTGAGCTTGCCCCTCACATTTAGATAAACTTAAGGGCTTTTTTTTTTTTAATTTTAATACTTCATTACTAATTAAACAAAATTTTGGAGAATATAATTCAATCCAGGCATAAATAACATCAATCTCTACCAGACATTTTCTAATTTTGTGGCTATCAGGCTGATTATAGCAAGATATGGTTGCTGCTTTTCTTTAGGCTAATAATCTAGATAATTAATTAGTTGGCTAGTGGCATGTAAATATTAACACTATTCATATAATTCTATAGGAAAGAAATGTATTGGAGGAAAAATGATGAGTTTTGAAAGGAACAGGGAAACATGTTATTGTAATTATTATCATTATTTTGTAATTGATAATACAGGCTTTCAAATGACAACAGAAGATATTGCTGGAAATATTATTTTCAGTCTATGAAATAGAACTTTTTAAAATGAAAATAGTTTATGTTTTTTAGAGAATAACTTTATAAAAATTGTTATTTATTAAATGGAGTGGCTGTTATGTCTTTCACTCATACATTCAAAGGTAATTTAGTAATCAGGGATATTCAAATTCATATTTGGCAATATCTACTAGCAAATACATAGTTTTGAAGAGAAAAAAGTTTTGTCTATTATAAAGCTTTAAAAACTAAGGGTTTTGATTAATAATTAATTATTTCTGGATAAAAGAGTCACCTTAATGTATTTAACATGAAAGTGTACTTTATTAAGGTTTATTTTTATTTACAAAAATAATTGTTACTTTCTATTTTATTTATATATCCATCTATCATTTACACATTCTGTGCTTATAGACAACATTGACTTAATAGCTTTGAAAGTGAAAACCTACAGGTTTGCAAGGTTTTAAAGTCCAAACTTTTAAAAGGATGTGTTTGTATTATACATCAGGGTCATTGAGATAAAACCTGATCCATTTTGAATTAATTTTCAATCTTATGTCATCATAGGTCATTGGGATTTCCCTTCCTCTAGCGTGAGACTCACAAGTATGCTGAATCACGATAATAACCATTCATAGGGCTGTTTCTCTGAGCTGAATTTTGACCTTCCAATTCATATGTTGAAACCCTAATGCTAAATGTGATGATACATGGAGATAAGGCCTTGGGAGGTAATTAGGTTTGGATGAGTTCTTGAGGGTGGGACCTGTAAACGTACAGTGAGAACATGGTCCTCTGCAAACCAGGAAGAAAGTTCTGACCATGTTGATCATGTCAGCACTTTGATCCTGGACTTCCGAGTCTTTGAATTGTAAGAAATTAGTTTCTCCTATTTGACTGAGCTAAGACAGATTTTGGTACTGAGAAGTTAGGGGTGATTAAAATCTACCAAAAAATATGGAAGTAGCTTTGGTACTGGGTAATGATTAAAAGGCTGGAAGAATTTTGAAATCCATGCTAGAAATATGGACATTAAGAGAGATACTGGTGAGAACTCAAAATTAGTAAATAAAGAAATAAATAGCATTAAAGAGAAAGTTTCCAACCTCTTTGAGAATTCATAAATAATCATGTGCAGTGTGTTGATTAGAAATATAGTTGTAAATGTTAAAGGCCATTCTGATGAGGTCTCATACAGAAGTAGAAACATGTTATTGAAAACTGTAGGAATGGCAATTTTGTTATCAAGTAGTGAAGAACTCAGCTGGATTATCTGTGTGCTTTGGTGTTTTGTGGAAGGTGAAATTTGCAAGGGATGAAATTAGATATTCTAGAGAGTTTAAGCATTTCTAAGCATTGAATAGTGACTTGGTTTCTCTTGAAGGCCTATAGTAAAATAAGAGAAAATAGATTATTAAGGAAAGAAGAGACTGTTCAGCAAAAAGAAACTGGAATTTAAATATTTCAAAACTCCTCAGTCTGTACATATTGCAAAAATTTGAGATATCATTTTCAGAAAACACTAGGAATGTGGCTGGGTTATCACTTGATAAAGAGATTAGGAGATTATAGAAGCAGAAAAATTACTAGTTGAACTGAAGGGAATTGAGAAAAGAAAAAAATAAAGGAAGGCTGCAGGATGTTCTAGATTCTGCAGGACCAAACTATAGACCTATTTGACTGTGAACGTTTTTCTTCCTTCCTTCCTTTCTTTGAACATATGCTTTCTTCTCCACTTGCTGATGGCTGCCTTTTGACTGTGTCCTCACATGGAATTTTGTTTATGTGTGTACATTCCTGCTTTTCTGTATGCCCTATTTTGTTTTCTTTTTATAAGCACAGCAGTCATATTTTATTAGGACTTACACTAAGGGCCTAATTTTAACTTAACTCTTTCAAAGTTTTTTTAAAATTTAATTCCAGTATAGGTAACGTATAACATTATATTAGTTTCAGGTTACAATATAGTGATTTAATAATTCCATATATTTCCCAGTGCTCATCAAGATAAGTGTACTCTCAATCCCTTTCTGTTTTATCCATCTTCCCACCCACCTGCCCTCTAGAGTCAGGGAAAGACAAATACCATGTGATTTCACTCAAATGTGGAATTTAGAAGCCAAACAATTGAACAAAGGAAAAAAAAAGAGAGAGAGAGAGAGAGAGAGAGACAAACCAAAATACAGACTCTTAATTTAATTAACTCTTTAAAAGACAAATTTTTATTTTTAAATATAGTCACATTCTTTTTTTTTTAATATTTTATTTATTTATTTGACAGAGAGAGATCACAAGTAGACAGAGAGGCAGGCAGAGAGAGAGAGAGAGAGGGAAACAGGCTCCCTGCTGAGCAGAGAGCCCGATGCAGGACTCGATCCCACGACCCTGAGATCATGACCTGAGCCAAAGGCAGCAGCTTAACCCACTGAGCCACCCAGGTGCCCTTAAATATAGTCACATTCTAAGATACCAAGGGTTAGAACTTCAGCATCTGAATTTTGAGAAGACAAATTTCAATTTATAACACATTCCTTTAAATTTTTAAACACAAATAGTTTATGGGAAAAATAGTATCTGGTATTTAATCAATAAATAACATATTGCATCCCACCTCCATCTGATGGTCTGTTAATTTAATCCCTAAAAGTAGTTGAAGAGGAAAAAACAAGGTCAAATCATGTTTAAACTGATATTTGTTATTTTTCTCCAAACAAGGTTTTCATTTTGTTTCTGTCTTGAAAATATCACACTTAACAAGATTATTATAGTTTTAAAAATATATTTGAAACAGTGGTATAAGTACAATGTATGTATTACCCAAATTATCATGACTTTGTTATATGTGATTTATATACCCATTTGTTTGCTATAAAGCATCTAAAAAAACTCCACATATCATTTTACAACTGAGTCTCTGAAAAAGTATATATTCTTACACAACAGCAAAACTGGTATTATTTCAAAGAAAATTATCAAGTGTTTCCTTGATATGAACTAACATGCAAGATTTTCTGATGTCACAAAAAATATACCATCTGTTTATGTGAATCAGAATCCATGAAGGTCCATGTATTACATTTGTATTAGGTTGTATCTCTTAAGTTTCTTGTATTTTAGTCCTGTCTCCCATCCCCACTTCTAGTGTTGTTGTTGTTAATGCCATTAATTTGTTGAAGAAACCAATATAGTTGTCCCAGGGACTATACCACATTCTGCATATATTGTTCATATTTTCAGATATATTTGAAATTTTTCCTGTTCATCTGTTTTTTCCAGGTAAAATGAAATTTACTCTAAAGGTTTGATTACAGCCAGGCCCAGTCTTTTAGCAAAAGTACTTCATAGATAGTCCTGTGTACTTCATATTATAAAATGAAACACACACACACACACACACACACACACACACACACAAACTGGTTGTCTCACTTTTTTGAGATACTAAAATGTATCAATGGATTCAGGTGGCAACAGCTCTTGCTTTTCCAGTTGTAGAGTGTTCCAATAATTTTTCATGTCATGTCACTGATGATTGATGACTGACTTAATTATTAACACTAACTTGTTTTGTACTGTGTTAGAAAACCATAATTAATAGAAACACTGAGAAATGTAATTCAATGTATTTCTATTTTACAACACCATATCCAGAGACACCAAAATTTGGTAACTTCAAATAGAAACTTTACATATGAAATTAAGTAATCAGTAGGTATGAAAAAATGTTTACATTTCTTACTGAATTTTTAATTCTGTTATTTTAAAGTTGTTTTTCCACCTTTTCATCTACCATACAGAGGATTTACCTATAAAATTTTCTACTAAAAATATAATCTAAAATACAATAACCAATTTATAGAGAGGAAAACATATTGAACACTATATCATTCTTTTTGTTCTAAAGATTTTACTTATTATTTGAGAGAGAAACAGAAAACATAAGGAGGGGAGAGGCAGAAGGAAAGGGATAAGTAGACCTCCCACTGAGTCAGGAGCCAGACATGGGGCTCCATCCCCAGACCCCGAGATCAAGATCTGAGCTGAAGTCAGACTCTTAATTAACCACCAAAGCACCACATATCATTTTTCCCCCAAAGATTTATTTATTTATTTGAGAGAGAGAGAGAGAGAAAGCATGAACAGGAAGGGCAGAGGGAGAGAGAATCCCAAGCAGACCCCGTGCTGAACAGGCAGGCCCACTCAGGGCTGGATCTCACGACCAGAGCTGAAACCAAGAGTCAGATGCTAAAGTCAGACTGTATCAGCCAGGCATCTGAACACTTCTCTCTCTCTATATATATATATATATACATATTAATATATATGTAAATATATATATTAATAATACACTATACATATATATAGTATATTATTAATGTATTATTTCCTTCAGGGGTACAGGTCTGTATAGGTCTGTGAATCATCAGTCTTTTTTTTTTAAAGATTTTATTTATTTATTTGACAGACAGAGATCACAAGGAGGCAGAGAGGCATGCAGAGAGAGAGAGGAGGAAGCAGGCTCCCCACTGAACAGAGATCCTGATGTGGGGCTTGATCCCAGGACCCTGGAACCGTGACCCAAGCCAAAGGCAGAGGCTTTAACCCACTGAGCCACCCAGGCACCCCTGTGAATCATCAGTCTTACATACTTCATAGCACTCACCATATCACATACCCTCCCCAATGTCCATAACCCAGTCAACTTATTCCTCTCTCCCCACCCCCTAGCAAACCTCTGTTTCCTGCGATTGAGTCTGTTATGATTTGCCTATATTTTTAAAGGTTTTACTTATTTATTTCAGAGAGAGCAGGAGCAAGGGAGAAGGACAGAAGGAGAAGCTGACCCCTGCTGAGCAGGGAGCCTGGTCCCATCCCAGTACCCTGAGATCATGACCTGAGCTGAAGGCAGGCACTTAACCCACTGAGCCCCCCAGGTGCCCTCTATCATTCTTAATAGAAGAATGTCACAATGACACTTGGAGGGAGAAATGTTCTAGTGAAAGATTAATCTAGTGACGTCTTTATAGAGTGGATAAGATTTTTTAAAAATGTGATTTGACTTTCCAGGGGTGTCATAATACTTTGAATCAAAATACTTCATGATAAGTGAATCAAAACAAAATTGGTTTTGGCATATAATTTATTTGAAACTCAGTGATAATTGTTTCTCTAATTATTGTTTTATTTCTTATTTAAAATAGTTTAGGTATTTTTCCCCCTTTGGCATGTCTGCTTTAAATATAGAATATATTTAATGTAATGATAATAAATAGGAATAGTTTAAATATTTCTGTACAAATCAAATTAGTTTTTAAAATTCTAGATTGTTATAGAATCCTTCTCATTTTCAGTAATGAGCATGAAATGTTCCCAAGTGCATTAGAGTCATAAGATAGACAATAGAACTAATGTGAGTTGTTCTTATAATTTAGATTTGCTTTAATTACACTGATTACCTATGTTTTGTTTTATATCAGTTTAAGTCATGAGTCCATACAAGAAGGAAACTTAAAGGAGAATATATAAATAGCTTTGAAAAAAATCAAATACATAAACTTTCAAAAATGACCTTTGTAGTGGTAAAAAGAAATATATTAGCAGCAGTAGACCCACTATGACATTGTGATCACTTCCTTGTAATGAATCATTAAATAAACGTGCATTATAAATTTCTCATGCCTTGGGGGGAAATATGTGAGAATTCTAATACCTCATAACTACAAATAACTTACTAGTTCCTTGAATTTTATGAAACTCTTACTAATTTGAAGCTCATAAGGTCCTTCTCCCTCACTGTTGCTATTGGTATTTTGGGATACAAGGGATAATTCTGGGGAAAAAAGCGGGGGGGAGAAAGTAGCTGCATCCTGGAAAATTCAATGGCCACAAAGACTTTCCCATCACATGAAAAGACCTGTCACTGGAAAAATTACCCTCCTTATTTTCTAGCACTTAACTTAAAAAAATTATCATTAGTATCTTTATCTCTTTCAACATCATCATCATTGTCTTTTTTACTATAATTGTATATTTTATTCTTTTTTTATTCTTTTAAAGATTTTATTTATCTGAGAGAGAGAGAGAAAATGAGCAGGGGTAGGGACAGAAGGAGAGAGAGAACCAGACTCCTGGTTGAGCAGGGAGCCCGGCTCCGGCCCAGGACCCAACATCATAACCCGAGTGGAAGGCAGATGCTCAACTGACTGAGCCACTCAGATGCCCCACTACCATTGTATTATATTTTAAAGAAAACCACACAACTAAAAGCAAAATACAAAAACAACTTCCAATAGGATGTCAAAATTCTACTTCTCAACTGAATTCAAATTAAACATGAATTGAGAATGATTTCCATCTTAATAATAATGAATCTTCCAGCCCCTGAATATAGAATGTCTATTTCTTTAAATCTTCTTCCATTTCCCTCAGGAAAGCTTTGTATTTTTCAGTGTACAAATCTTGCACTTTATTTTGTTTTGCTGTTTTTGTAAAATTTCTTTCTAGGTATTATGATTTTTATGCTACTATTGCTTGAAGCATGTTCTTAATATAAATTTTTGACTGTTCATTGATTGTACATAGAAATGTATTTGATTTTCTTTACTATTGATCTTGTATCCCGTGGCATTTCTATACTTATTTTAAGTTTTTAATATGTTTCTTAGTACTTTTGATGTGCAGGATCACGCCATTTGTACAGTTTTACTTAATCCTTTCCAAACTAGATGCCTTTTATTTTCCCTTTTATTTCCCTTTATGTTAAATTGCTCCTATATATTAAGTACACTTTTTTCCCTGCAAGTAACATGGGGAGAAGTTCTAAATTTGTGTTTTCTCATTTTTCTCTATATTTCTCAAGTTTTCATTGCATAATCAGTGAATTATAATTCTTTTACAAATTTTACTTTAATCCACACTTTTTTAAAGAAACTTTTTATTTATTTATTTGAGAGAAAGAGAGAGAGAGTGAGCAAGAGACAAAGAGCACCAGCAGGGAGCAAGAAAGGGCAGAGGGAGAGGGGAAGCAGACTCCTTGCTGAGCAGGGAGCCTCAGTAGGACTCTATCCCAAGACCCTGGGATCATGACCTGAGCCAAAGGCAGATGCTTAACTGACTGAACCACCCATGTGCCCCACTTTTATCTATACTCTTTTGATTATTTTCCAATTACCTCATTGGAAATTACTCCAGATCTGTATACCAGAAAGAAAATAACAGTGTTGTTGAAAAAAGAAGAAGTGTTTTATATGGTATAAATCAATTTATGCTATATGTATACAAGTAACAGATTTTATATATATATGCATATAAACACACACATATATAACTAAATGGTAACAAATAACTTGTTAATTTGCATATATAAATTCAATCCATTTATTTTCTCTTTTGTTTCAGAATTTACATTCTTGTTCTTAGCATAATTATGCACATGATTAAAGGAAGAATTTCACCATTAAAAAAAAAATCATATGTTGAGGTCCAAACCCCAAGTACCTTACAATGTGACTGCATTTGGAAATCCTTTAAAGAGATAATTAAGTTAAAAAGAGATCATTAAGGTGTACTTCAATCCAGTATGAGTGGTATTCTTATAAGAACGGGAAATTTAGGGACACCTTGGTGATTCAGTCAGTTAAGCATCTGCCTTCAGCACGAGTCATGATCTCAGGGTTCTGGGCTTGAGTCCCATGCTGGGCTTCCTGTTCAGCGTGGAGTCTGCTTCTCCCTCTGCACTTCCCTCCTGCTCATGATCTCTCTCTTTCTCTCAAATAAATAAATAAATAAATAATCTTTAAAAAAAAAAAAAAAAGCCCGGGGGAAATTTGACACAGACATTTACAGAGTGAACATAATGTGAAGATTCAGGGAAAAGAAAGCTTAAAGGTGGCTTGGAAAAGAAATGGTCCAGAACCTTCTCTCATGTCCCTTAGCAGAATCAATCCGGCCAACACCTTGATCTCAGAATTTTAGCCTCCAGAACTATGAGAAAATAAATTTCGGTGGTTTAAGCCATCCAGTGTGTAGTTCTTTAACGTGGCAGCCCTGGCAGAATAATACATACTTGAATCCCAACAAAATACTATACACCTTTTTGAAAAGAATTATATTTTTGTCATATTTATGTATTTAGTAACTAGGACAGTGATAGTTATTCGGTCTTTAGTTGAAAGTCATCAAGTGCCAGAGAAGATATCATCTGCTTCCCTAATTCTGGGTGTTCCAATTGATGCATAGAAACTATTGTCATAGGAGCAACTGGGTGGCTCAGTCAGCCGAGCATTTGCTTTCAGCTCAGGTCATGGTCCCAGGTTCCAGGTTCTGGCGTGGGGCTCCCTGCGTGGGACTCCCTGCTTGGCAGGGAGCCTGCTTCTCCTCCCTCACTTGTGCTCTCTAGCTCTCTCTCTCTCTCTGTCAAATGAATAAGTAAAATCTTTAAAGAAAAGGAATTTAGAAACTATTGCCCTATCTTTAAGAAAAGTTCTATAATTTTATTGGTTTTCTTATATATTACACCTATATGTTCTTATACTTATCTATATATTATACATTATATATTCTACACAGATACTATATACAAATAATGTCTCCCTCAGATCAGAATTAAAGAACTACAGAGTATCAAGGCAACCTCTCCATCTTTTATTCTTCATTTGAGATAAGCCTTTAGGCTTTATACTATGATTTTCTTGGGAAGATAGGCAGTTTTCAGACTTTTTGACAGTCATTTCTTGTCCAGGACATAGAATCTATTAATCAATTATAATAAAACTGTGCTTTATAACTTGAACTTCTTAATTCATTACAACTAATTAAGTAATTAACAAGATAAACAGACATGTAAATGTTAGGTATGACTCAGTCCAGCTCAGTACATTCATATATACAGGCAGTTGTTTTTGTAAGATATTTTGCGTGGGATAATAGTTCTGGGAAAAGGATACATGAATTAAAATAAATAAAAATCATGGTCTTTCAACTATCATATGATCTCCCTGATATGAGGGAGAGGAGATGCAACATGGGGGGTTAATGTGGTAGGAGAAGAGTAAATGAAACAAGTTGGGATGGGGAGGGAGACAAACCATAAGTGACTCAATCTCACAAAACAAACTGAGGGTTGCTGGGCAGAGGGGGGTTGGGGGGGGGTTATGGACATTGGGTAGGGTATGTGCTATGGTGAGTGCTGTGAAGTGTGTAAACATGGAGATTCACAGACCTGTACCCCTGGGGAAAAAATATATATATATATGTTCATAAAATATAAAATTATAAAAAAAAAATCATGGTCTTTTACTTCAAGTAATATAAGTTAGTTTGAGAGATAAGGTTATAACTCTAAATAAGCTTACACTTATTTACTTAAATGAGATTTATGCAAACCTTGCTATATAAGAGAGGTTATGGTGTAAGAGACAGTCACCAATATCTAATAAAAGTTTCATAGCTTCTTTGAACTTACCACATTCTTTCCATTGTACTCTCTTACCTGACAACCTTGCTTCAGAGCTTACTGAGAAATAGAATCCAACAACAGCAGCAACAAAAAAATCCCTCTTAGTACCACAGATAAATCAACAAATACAAAATTTGAGGGTTTCTTTACCCTAGCAAAAACTATTTTATTTCATTTGGTTTGATATTTCATTTTAAAACTCCATTTTAGGGGTGCCCGGATGGCTTAGTCATTAAGCATCTACCTTTGGCTCAGGTAATGATCCCAGGATCCTGGGATGGAGCCTTACATTGGGCTCCCTGCTCAGTAGGAAACCTGCTTCTCCCTCTCCTACTCCCCATGCTTGTGTTCTCTCTCTCTCTCTCTCTGTGTCATATAAATAAATAAAATCTTTAAAAATAATTAAAACACCATTCTATTTGGTTTTGTTTCACATTGGTTAAGTATGGAGTGGACCAATATATAAAATTCAATTGGTGTGTACAAATATTTTCAAAGTTCTTAAACTAGAATATATGATATATAATTTCTCTTCAAATAGGTAAAACAACTTAAAATTTAGATATCCAATAGATAAGTAGAAACTCTAAATCTAAACCAATACTAAATAATAGAACTGTTCCAAACTATTTGCTGTTCAATAAAAACAAAATTAACACAAAGACTCACATATTCTACCTGGGTAAAGGCTTAGAAAAAATAATATTAAAAATGCATTTTAAAAAAAGGCCATTTGTTTAATCACATTGACTAAACTGATCATTATACTCTTTAATCTGGCCTAGAATATTAAAAAAAACAGATGCAATTTTTTTTCTCATAATAGTTGTGTTTTGTTACTTTAGTCTTCTAATATTCTGGTAACAAAATATTATCACACAGTCATTTATATAAGTTAAAGAAAATTAAATGCTTATTCAAATTTGTTCCACTTGGGTGGTTTGACTAAAGTCAGAGAAGTAGAAAAAGATCAGTGAGCTGAATACTGCTGACCTAGACTACTAGAATAGAAGGTCTAATGGAAAGACACCAAGAGGGTGTGATACATACCCAGAGAAAACCTCTCCTCTGCTCCACATCTAACTTCCAAGATTAGAGGAGTCATAAATAACTACTGTTCCTGTGGATAACCTCAGCCAGCTCTTCTTACTATCTTTTTCCAGCCTGAATTCTAAGGAATAAACTTAATGAAGATTTACATGGCTTAGGTTCTCTATCAATAATGAAATATCTTCCAGAATTTTTCTTTCATGAAAATTATATTCCATAGCATGTAGTGAATATATATATGTATATGTATATATATATATATACACATATATATGTATGTATATATACATGTATCTCAAGCAAATTAAATAGATGAAGGAAAGACACAGAAAACAAATAAAAATATTAGGATTTTACTCATGCAAATATGTTTGTCTCAGAAATCTCATCTAATGATGTCCCTTTCTCCAGGCATTTTGTGAAATAAGCTATCTTCTTATTAGAACTATAAATGCTTTCAGGTGATTCCAGCTCTCTTGAAATCTCAATGACCAAGAGCATGTTCAGCCTGGAAGTACCTTTCCCCATTAATATGAATCCACATAGGAAATATAAACATGAATATCAAATTCTTTATTAAACAAGGGTAAAATCAAGAACCCTTGGTTTAGTGATATAAACTAATTTGAAAGTCAACCATAGTAAACAGAATGTAGATCTTCAATCACAGACGCCATGAGGAAGTGTTGGAAGTCAGAGAGTTATGAAGGCACTGTACAACAGAGCAAAATACATGCATTGAAAGAGCAGAAGGTTTGAAATATGTCATGAGTTTATCTGTTAGTCTGGAAACTCAGGCTATGACACTCCAGTTCTCAGTTTGTCTGACACTTTTAAGCTTCACCTAGATGTCATGTTCTCTGTGTCATTGTCATTTCTTTTGATCCATCAGTGGTAGCTATTTTGTTTTAAGGTAAAGCATGTGTGAGCATCAGTTGAGTTCAGGTTGAGGATTTTGGCCAATTCAGTCGGTTGAATTGATGCAGTCTGGAATGAGGCTACTTAGGGAGAGAAGTAAAAGCCAGTAACTTACTGAAAAAATTACAGTATGAAATTTAAAAAAAGGTATTCAGTTAAAGTTTCTATGATTTTGAGAAATAAGTTGGGATGAGAAAACAAATTGAGATTTATGTAGGATTGGTTTGGAAGGTCTACTGAAGAGTAAGAAATAAAAGTCAAAAGCAGTTAGTCAAATCATTCCTGAATTAGGGGTTTGGAATTATCATCAACAATGCAAGCAATAACGCTCTAGCCTCTGAACCATATTGTGTATGGGGATTTAAAAATGGGAAGCTTCTAGATAGAGGGCTTCAAACTATTGAGAGCCAAGTTTTAATAAAAGCATTATGTACCGGGAATTCTCCAGGAAAAAAGTGTGATTAGAAATAATATTATTGTTGGTTTTTGTGAAAGAGGGATCTAGAAATCACAGAATAGTCCAGATGAATTTCTTATGTTAGCCATTCTAATAGGTGTATAATAATAGCTCATGTTGGTTTGAATTAATATTTTTCTTCTGGCTAATTATGTTGATGATATTTCTATGTTCTTATTATACATCTGTATATCCTCTTTGAAAAAATGTTTATTTATGCCTTTTGACCATTTTGTAATCAGATTGCTTATTTTATAATATTGACTTTGAGAATTCTTTATATATTATAAATACAATTTCTTTTTTAGATATGTAATTTAAAAATATTTTCTTCCAGTGTGTTATGTCTCTTTTCATCCTTAATTGAATTTTTGGCCTAGAAATGTATTTATTATTTATTTACTTACTTACTTACTACTTACTTATTTGATCCCAAGATCATGACCTAAGCCAAAATTAAGAGTCGGATGCTTAACTGACTGAGCCACCCAGGCAGGCACCCTGAAGATTTTGTCTTACATTTTGTTCTTAAAGTTTTAGTTTTTCATTTAACATTTAAGTGTTTGATTAATTTTGAGATCTTTGTTTGTTTGTTCAAGATATGTTTTAGTTGAGGTTCATTTTATTTACCCATGGATGTTCAGTTGTTCTTTTTTTATTATTGTTACTTCTCTGCTGAGATTTTTCAATGTTTTTATTTGTTTCCAGATATTTGTAACTGTTTATTGAAGCTCTTTTTATAATGACTGCTTTAAAATTCTGGTCGGATAATTTTAGCATCTGATTTATCTCAATATTGGCATCCTTTGTCATTTCTCTTTCAAATCATGATTTACTATTGGTAAATATGTTTTATAGTTTTCAGTGTACAAGTCTTTCATCTGTTGAAATTTATCCCTAAGTATTTTATTCCTTTTGTGCAACTATAAATGAGATTGTTTCCCTAATTTCCTTTCAGATTATTTATTGTCAGTGCATGGTAATGCAACTGATTTTCACGTTAACTTTGTATTCTGCACCTTTAATGAATTCCTATATTATTTTTAACAGCTTTTTTCTTAAATAGAATTTTTAGGGTTTTCTGTATATAGGATCATGTTGGCTGCAAAGAGAAGACAATTTTATCCCTTCCTTCACAGTTTGGATGCCTTTTATTTATTTTTTTTCTAGCCTGATTACTCTAGCTGGGACTTCCAATAGTATGTTGAACAGGGATAATGAGAATGGGCATCCTTGCTTTTCTCCTGATCTTAGAGGAAAATCTTTCCTTTTTTCCAAATTGCATATAATGTTGGCTCTGGGACTTTCTTTATAGCCTTTATTATGCTGAGGTAATTACCCTCTATTCCTAGTTTTTTGAGAGTTTTTATCATGAAAGTATGGTGAATTTTGTCAAACACCTATTCTGGGTCTTTTTAGATGATCATGACTTTATCCCTAATTATTTAAATTTGGTGTATCACTGTAATTGATTTTTATATGCTAACAATCCTTGTATCCCAGGGACGAATCCCTCTTGATCATGGTGCATAATTGTTTATAGTAGTCCCTTATGATCCTTTGTATTTCTGTAGTATTAGTTGTAACATCTTTTTCATTTTTTATTTTATTTATTTGAACCTGTTTCTTTTTTTTCTTGTTAGGTCAAACTTAAGGATTATCAACTTTGCCTATTTTTTCAGAGAACCAGCTCTTAGTTTCAGTGATCTTTTTTATAGTCTTTTAAGTCTCTATTTCATTTATTTCTGCTCTGACCTTTGTTATTTCCCTCCTTCTATCAGCTTTCAGTTTTGTTTGTTCTTTTCCTAGTTCCTTGAGGTACATAATTAAGTTATTTGAGGTTTTCCTTATTTCTTGAGGTATTTATCACTATGAACTTTACTTCTATTGCAACTTTTCCTGCATCCCATAACATTTAGTATGTGTGTTTTCATTTTTATTTGTCTCAAGGTATTTTCTAGTTTATTTTCTGATTTCTTTGTTGACCCATGCTGTTCCAGAATATGTTTTAATTTTTCAACCCACTTGTGAATTTTCTGCTTTTCCTTCTGCTTTTGATGTCTAGTTTTATTCCATTATGATTACAAAATATACCTTAGTGTAATTTCAAAATTTTAAATTTGTTAAGATTTTTTTTGTGACCAAATGTGTAATCTATTTTGGAGAAATATCCATGGGTACTTGAGAATAATGTGTATCCTGCTGCTATTGGGTAGAATATTCTGTATATGTCTCTTAGATAGATTTGGTTAGTGGTGCTATTTAAGTCCTTTATTTCCTTGTTGATATGTAGTCTAGAGATTCTGTCATGTATTGAAAGTGGGGTATTGAAGCGTCCTACTATTATTGTAACACTATCTACTTTTCCCTTCTGTTCTGTGAATATTTACTTTAGATGCATATATATGTATATATGTATGCATTTCTTATGTCAGTTTTGACTTAGACTTTCTTTTATCAGATACAAGTATAGTCATTTCCTCTCTCTTTTGGTGACCATTTACATAGAATATCTTTATCCATATTTACTTTTAGTTTGTGATTTATTTTTTAATTTAAAATGAGGGGGTTTTTTTCTACACAGCATATATTGAGCCTTATTTTTTTTTATTAACATATAATGTATTATTTGTTTCAGGGTACAGGTCTGTGATTCATCAGTCTTACACAATTCACAGAACTCAATATAGCACATACCCTCCCTAATGTCCATCACCCTGCCACCCCATCCTTCCCCTCTAGCAGCCCTCATTTTGTTTCCTGAGATTAAGAGTTTGGTTTGTCTCCCTCTGTGGTTTCATTCATTTTTCCCTCCCTTCCCCTATGATCCCCTGTCTCATTTCTCAAATTCATCATATCAGTGAGATCATATGATAATTGTCTTTCTCTCACTTATTTCACTCAGCATAATATCCTCTAGTTCCATCCACATCATTGCAAATGGCAAGATTTGGGGGGTTTTTGATGGTTGCATAATATTCCATTGTATAAATATACCACATCTTCTTTATCCATTCTTCTGTTGATGGACATTTGGGCTTCTTCCATAGTGAGGCTGTTGTAGACATTGCTGCTATAAATATTGGAGTGCACACACCCCTTCGGATCACTACATTTGTATCTTTAGGGTAAATACCCAGTAGTGCAATTGCTGGGTTATAGGTAGCTCTATTTTCAATTTTCAAGAACCTCCATAGTGTTTTACAGAGTGGCTGCACCAGCTTGCATTCCCACCAACAGTGTAGGAGGGCTCCCCATTCTCCACATTCTCACCAACACCTGTCATTTCCTTACTTGTTAATTTTAGCCATTCTGACTGGTGTAAGGTGGTATCTCACTGTGCTTTTGATTTGTATTTTCCTGATGCTGGCTGATGTTGAGCAATTTTTCATGTGTCTGTTGGCCATCTGGATGTCTTTTAGCAGAAATGTCTGTTCATGTCTTATGCCTATTTCTTGATTAGATTATTTGTTCTTTGGGTGTTGAGTTTGTTAAGTTCATTATAGATTTTGGATACTACCCCTTTATCTGTTATGTCATTTGCACATATCTTTTCCTATTCTGTCGGTTGTCTTTTAGTTTTGTTAACTGTTTCCTTTGCTGCGCAAAGCTTTTGATCATGATGAAGTCTCAATAGTTCATTTTTGCCCTTGCCTCCCCTGCCTTTGGTGATGTTTCTAAGAAGAAGTTGCTGCATCTGAGGTCAAGGAGGTTGCCATTAAGCCTTATTTTTTAAATCCATTCAGTCATGAAAAAATAAATCCGTTCACTTTGTCTCTTCTGATGAGGAGTTTAATTTTAAATTATCAATAAGGAACAATTTAATATTGATATTTTGTTACTTTTCTATTAATCTTATTTTTTTTTTGTCTTTTCCTCTCATCTTCCATTGTGTTTTGTTGATTTTCTGTTTGCATATTTATGGTCATTGGTTCCTTTCTCTTTATTTGTCTGTAATTTCTATAATGTGTATGTTGGGGGGG
>NW_022631004.1:18551749-18601013 GCF_010015895.1 Lontra canadensis | reverse complement strand
GGGGGGGGGGGGTCTAGGACCAGGCCACGGGCAACAACTCCCTCAAGAAAGTACAACAACTTCTAAATCGGGTACAAGCACAACCCGAATATAAAGGGATCAACCTTGACTCCTTACGGGGGACACCCTCCACCGAACCACTCACCCTAACCCTCCTAAATTCCAGCTACATCCTCTGGAAAAATGTCTCCGGGGGGCAAGACTGCTGGATCTGTTTTCCTTTTTCCTCCCTCACTAACATCATCGGGATACCAATTCCTAACTCCTGGCCTATACCCAGTTCCTCCACTAAGACAGTCCACATCAGACCCATTGGTGCTTCCATACCGATCCTGAACCTCACCTCCTCCAAACCTCACACTACCCACAACATCTCCACTCTCCCCTACTGCACCCCTCGGGAATCTTTCTCTCCTGCCCAAAAGGGATCTATCGCTGCCTAACTGCCAATGATTCCTTGGATTATACTCTCATCCTTCTGTCTCCAACCACCAACATCTGTTTATCTGAACAACTCTTATCTCAGCTGTTCCCTACCTCTCGGAAGAGGAGGGCTGCCTTCCTCCCCTTCTATTTTTTTTTTTTAATATTTATCTTTTATGGTGGATTTCTTTTTTTTTTTTTTTAAATGTTTTATTTATTTGACAGAGAGAGATCACAAGTAGGCAGAGAGGCAAACAGAGAGAGAGAGAGAGAGGAGGAAGCAAGCTCCCTGCTGAGCAGAGAGCCCAATGCGGAACTCGATCCCAGAACCCTGAGATCACGACCTGAGTGGAAGGCAGAGGCTTAACCCACTGAGCCACCCAGGCGCCCCCTTCCTCCCCTTCTTAATAGGGGCAGGACTAACAACTGGGGCGGCAGGGCTGGGAACTTCCATTAACTTCTATTATAAGCTCTCCCAGGCACTCAAGGAGGACATGGAACAAATCACAGACTCCCTCACCGCCCTACAGACTCAAGTCACCAGCTTAGCCACTGTCACCCTGCAAAACCGACAGGCCCTGGATCTCCTCACCACTGAGAAAGGGGGAACGTGCCTCTACTTGAATGAGAAGTGCTGCTACTTGGTCCTCCAGTTGGACATAGTCACCTCCAAAGTCAAGGAACTCAGGGACAGGATCTGAGCAAGGCATCAAGATGACTCTAATTGGGGCTTAAACCCCCAAGCCTGGGTAACCTGGCTCCTTCCTTTGGCAGGGCCCCTCTGTGTACTCCTACTGTTAATCTCTATCGCTCCCTGCCTTATACGTTGCCTACAGGAGTGCCTGCAGGAAATGACCAGGCTATCAGTCAACCAACTCCTCCTACAGCCCTATTCCCACCTGCCCACATACAGTGGCCTCTACGAGGATGTCCCACTGCCAGCAGGAAGCAGCCAGAGCAAAGTCGACGCCCCCTGACACCAATATAAATATAAAGAGGTCAGAATGATGGGCCAGCTGGGACACTGGGGCTCCAAAATGGCGGATCTTCCCGCCAACCCTCTCCAAGATGGTGGACTTTCCCGCCACCCTCACTGCGGCCTCCACGTCACCATCAGGAGACTGAAACTCTCCACCCAGGAGCTTCAAAATTGAGAACTGCCCATCATGGACCACCCTCACCCCATACCTTCCAATCACCATATACCTAATGGGCGCAAGGCTATGCCCTACCTCAACCCGATAAAAGAGCCCCACCAACTCCCTCCCAGTGCGACTTTCCCGACTCACTATCCCCCTCTTTCTTTCTGTGAGTCGCGGAACCTCGCCCGAGGGTGCTTGCAATAAAGTTCATCTCTCGGATCCATTTGCCTCGTAGAGTCTTTTCTTACCATCACCGGCGGGAGCAACTTTATAGGGAGTTGTGATTCTCCAGGCAGATATTGGAAAAGCAAAAAAGGGGGAGACACCCCCCCATAAGCTGGCCCCTGGAAAGTGATATAACACCTGAGCACAAAAACATCCTACACTGGAGTGGGGGAGGGGGATACCAGTGATAACTTGCAGAGGGTAGTGGCTGGATGGGAATGGCCTGATAACAGGATCCAGGAGTTGATGGGGAGCGCAATCCTGGGGCCAGCCTCAGCTGCCGTGAGGACCCAGGTTTTAGAAGTGCAGAGGGTAGAGATAAGCAGGGGCCTGCATGGACTGCTGAGAGGGTCGCTGGGGGCATACACAACCCATGGGAGGCAGCAGTTTTCAAAGGCACTTGCAGAAAGGGAGACTGCATGTTCTGGAGCGTTCAGAGAAGAGCAGAATGTGACTTCTCTGACCTGGGGCAGAGGCCTGTGTGTGGACATTTTCCTTTGTTCTGATCCTCTGAATAGGCAAGAAAAGCCTCCAGAGACACAAAAGCTGCCAGAGAACAAAAGCCCAAAAAACTGGTTTCCACAGAGCCCAGTCCCCTGATGGGGGCAGGGCAATGACGCTCAAGCAGGATTGCCTGAAAAACAGCCTGGCAGCCCCCCCCGCCCCCCTTGAAGACAAGCTGGAAGAACAAGAGGGCAAAAACCACAGGGTCCCCATAAAACTGTAAAACCCCAATAGGGGAAAATAGTATATTGAGCTCCAGGTTGTTGCCTCCAGCTTGTGTATTTCTCAGAGACAACTTTTTTTTTTTTTCCTATTCTTTCTCATGTTTCTTTTCTGCTTTTTCTTTTTACCTATTTCTCATTTTAACTAGATGTTTAATATAACATATTTCATAGTAGCTGTTTAACTTACACTTTTTCACATATCTATATTATATATAGATATAAGCTTCAATGAAGTCCTTTTTTACCTATTCCATATTACCTTTATATATACACCAGTTTTATTTTCCCCGTAGTGCTGGGAAGTAGTGCTCTCTACCAAAGAGAGCAAAATACACCCATGAAAAAATGAAACCCCTACCTTGCCCATGTAGACTTCAGGGTAGCAATTATGAAGTCAATAGCTAGGCTTGAGAAAATGATTAGCGGCAATATAGAATCTCTAAGGACAGAAATGGGATCCAATCAGGCCAAATGTAAAAATGTTATAAATGAAATGCAGTCTAACCTGGATACTCTAACAGCTAAGGTAAATGAGGCAGAAGAATGAATTAGTGATTTAGAAGATAAACTGATAGAAAGGAAGGAACAGAAGGAGGCCTGGGACAATCAGCTTAAAATCCATGAAAACAGACTTAGAGAGACTAACAATGCCATGAAATGTTCCAGTGTCAGAATTATTGGGATCCCTGAGCTGGTGGGGAGAGAGAGAGGACTAGAAGGTATATTTAAGTAAATCATAGCTGAGAACTTCCTTAATCTGGGGAATGAAATAAGCATTTGTGTCCTGGAAGCAGAGAGAACCCCTCCCAAGATCAAGTAGAACAGACCAATGCTCTGGCATGTAATAATAAAACTTGCAAATCTTAGAACCAAAGAAGCCATCCAAAGAGCAGCTAGGAGGAAGAGATTCCTTATGTATAGAGAGAGGACATCAGAATAATGTCAGACCTTGTCTAAAGAGATCTGGCAAGCCAAAAAGAACTGGCAAGACATATTCAGGGTACTAAATGAGAAGAACATGCAGCCAAGAATACTTTATCCGTCAAGGCTGTCATTCAGAACAGATGGAGAGATAAAGAGCATCTAAGATTGACAGAAACTGAAAGAATATGTGACCACTAAGTCAGCCCTGCAAGAAATACTAAGGGGGATTCTGTAAAAGAAGACCACAAGAGTAATATATACCAGAAATTTACAGACTCAATCCAAAGGAACAGAGACTGTACAGACAATAAGATAACATTAAATGCATATCTTCCAGCAGTAACCCTCAATGTGAATCACCTTAAATACTCCCATGAAATGGCACAGTGTTGCAGATTGGATGTAAATACAGGACTTACCCATATGTTGTCTACAAGAGAGTCGTTTTGAACTTAAAGACACAGCCAGACTGAAAGTGAGGGGATGGAGAACCATTTTTCATGCTAACAGACATCAAAAGAAAGCTGGGGTAGCAATTCTTATATCAGAAAAATTATAATTTAAACCAAAGATAGTAATAAGAGATCCAGAGGAATGCTGTATCATTCTTAAAGGGTGTACCTACAAGAAAATCTAACAGTTGTAAATATCTATGTCCCCAACATGGAAGCAGCCAACTACATAAGCCAGCTGTTAACCAAAATAAAGAATCAGATAGACAATAACACATTAATAGTAGGAAATTTTAACACTGAGTTCTCAGCACTGGACAGAACATCTAAACAGATCAACAAAGAAAAAAGAGCTTTGAAAGACACATTGGGGGCACCTGGGTGGCTCAGTGGGTTAAGCCTCTGCCTTCGGCTCAGGTCATGATCTCAGGGTCCTGGGATTGAGCACCACATTGGGCTCCCTGCTCAGCAGGGAGTCTGCTTCTCTCTCTCTCTCTGCCTGCTTCTTTGCATACTTGTGATCGCTCTCTCTGTGTGTCAAATAAATAAATAAATAAATAAATCTTTAAAAAGAAAGACATATTGGACCAGATGCACTTCAGAGATATATCCAGAACATTCCACACTAAAACAACAGAATACTCATTCTTCTCAAATGCACAGGGAACTTTCCCCAAAATCGACCAAATACTGGGTCACAAATTTGGTCTCAGTTAATAACAAAAGATGGAGGTTATTCCCTGCATGTTATCAGACCACAATGCCTTGAAACTGGAACTCAATCACAAGGAAAAATTTGGAAAGAACTCAAATACTTGGAAGTTAAGGAGAATCCTGCTAAAGAATGATTGGTCAACTGGGAAATTAAAGAACTTAAACAATTCATGGAAACTAATGAAAACAAAAACACTTCAGTCCAAAACCTATGGGATACTGCAAACGTGGTCCTGAGAGGGGAATACATAGCCATCCAAGCTCTCTCAGAAAATTAGAAAAATCCCAAATGCACAACCTAACCTTATACCTAAAGAACTTGTAGAAAGAACAGAAAATAAAACCTAAACCAAGCAGGAGAAGATAAATAATAAATATTAGAACATAGGTCAATGAAATAGAAACCAGAAAAACCGTAGAGCAGATCAATAAGACTAGAAGCTTGTTCTTTGAATTAATACAATCGATAAACCACAGGCCAAACTTATCCCCTCCCAAAAGAGACAGAGAGAGAGAGAGAGAGAAAGGGCCCAAATTAATAAAATTATGAGTGAAAGGGGAGAGATCATGACTAATACCAAGGCGATAGAAACAATTATTAGAAATTATTACCAGCAACTATATGCCAATAAATTAAGCAACCTAGAAGAAATGGATGTCTTCCTGGAAACTTACAAACTATCAAGACTGAAACAGGAAGAAATAGACAATCTGAATAGACCAATAACCAGTAACAAAATTGAAGCAATAATCAGAAACCTCTCCAAAAACAAATGTCCAGGGCCAGATGGCTTCACAGGGGAATTCTACCAAACATTTAAAAAAGAAATAATACCTATTCTACTGAAGATGTTCCAAAAAATAGAATCAAAAGGAAAACTTCCAAACTCCTTCTATGAGGCCAGAAATACCCTGATCCCAAAACCAGGCAAAGACCCCATCAAAAAGAAGAATTACAGACCAATATCCCTGATGAACATGGATACCAAAATACTCAACAATATCCTAGCTAATAGAATCCAACAGTACATTAAAAGGATTAGTCACCATGACCAAATGTGTTTCATTCCTGGGATGTAAGAATTTGCAACATTTGCAAATCAATCAATGTGATAGAGCACATCAATAAAAGAAAAGACAAGAGCCATACAATCCTCTCAACAGATGCAGAAAAAGCATTTGACAAAATACAATATCTGTTGTTGATTAAAACTCTTCACAGTATGGCAATAGAAAAAATATTTCTCAATATAAAAGCCATCTATGAAAAACCCACAGTGAATATCATTATCAATGGGGAAAAGCTGAGAGTTTTTCACTTAAGGTCAGGGACATAACTAGGATGCCCAGTCTCACCACTATTGTTCAACATAGTGCTAGAAGTCCTAGCCTCAGCTAGGCCACCAGACAACAAAAAGAAATAAAAGGCATCTAAATTGGTAAAGAAGTCAAACCCTCCCTCTTTGCAAATGACATGATACTTTATGTGGAAAACCCAAAAGACTATCCTTAAATTACTAGAACTCATACAGCAATTCAGCAATATAGCAGGATACAAAATCAATGCACAGAAATAGGTTGCTTTTCTATACAGTAACAATGTAACTATAGAAAGAGAAATTAAGGAATCAATTCCATTCACAATAGCAACAAAAACCACAAGATACCTAGGAATAAGCCTAGCCAAAGTGGTAAAGGATCTATACTCTAGAATCTATAGAACACTTATGAAAGAAATTGAGGGAGACACAAAAAGATGGAAAAATATTCCATGCTCATGGATTGGAAGAATAAACATTGCTATAATGTCTATGCTGCCCAGAGCAATTTACACTTTGATTGCCATCTCTATTAAAATACCACTGGCATTTTTCTAAGAGCTGGAAAATCCTAAAATTTGTATGGAACCAGAAAAGACCTCAAATCACCAAGGGAATGATGAAAAAGAAAAACAAATCTTGGGCCATCATACTGACCAACTTCAAGCTCTATTACAAAGCTGTGATAACCAAGAAAGCACGGTATTGGCACAAAAACAGACACATATACCACTGGAACAGATCAACTATCTTTGACAAATCAGGAAAACTATCCAATGGAAAAAATCTCTTCAATAAGTGGTGTTGGGAAATTGGACAGCTACATATAGAAGAATGACACTGGACCATTCCCTTAAACCATACACAAAGATAATCTCAAAATGGATGAAAAACCTCAATGTGAGACAGGAATCCATCAAAATTCTAGAAGAGAACCTCTTTGACATCGGCCACAGTAACTTCTTTTAAGACACATCTCCAAAGGCAAGTGAAACAAAAGCAAAAATGAATTTTGGGGCTTCATCAAGATAAAATCTTCTGCACAGCAAAGAAAACAGTCAACAAAACTAAGAGGCAGCCCACTGAATGGGAGAAGATATTTGCAAATGACATTACAGATAAAGGACTGGTATCCAAGATATATAAAGAACTTCTCAAACTCAACACTCAAAAAAAAAAAAAATAAATAAATAAATAAATTAAATAAAATAAAAAAATAACCCAGTCACAGAATGGGCAGAAGACATGAACAGACATTTCTCCAAAGAAGACATACAAATGGCTAACAGGCAGAGGAAGAAAATGCTCAACATCACTTGGCATCAGAGAAATACAAATCAAAACCACAATTAACTACCACCTTACACCAATTAGAATGGCCAAAATTAATAAGACAGTAAACAACATGTGTTGAAGAGGATGTGGAGAAAGGGGAACCCTCTTACACAGTTGGTGCGAATGCAAGGTGATACAGCCAGTCCAGAAAACAGTATGGAGATTCCTCAAGATATTAAAAATAGAGTTACCCTACAACCCAGCAATTGTACTACTAGGTATTTACCCTGTGGGAGGCCGCAATAAGGCTTGAGACGAGGACCAAACCAGGCCCTGACTTGTGCCTCCTTTAAAGTCTGAATAACCTAACAAAAGGTTTAGGACAGGAAAAGTTGAGTAGCACTGAGAAAGGGTCTGTGCTATGTGTTGTGCGCTCACCTACGTGACTTCCCACACGCTTGCTAAACAAATGAGAACAATTCGGTTGGGGTCATAAGTTCATGGCTGGTCCTTGCTGCCCTAGTACAGCCCGTAAATTACTTTCAAGTTTGCTGTATCAATACAGAACAATTGTACTAGCATCAGCCATTTGGCGCCATGAGGAACTCGTGGTTGTTTAACTAGACACAGATGTATTGCTTCTCCTATTGTAATATCACTATATATATGGCCTTAAAGCTTTGAATAAACTCAGCACTGTTGTACATCCTCCTCAGTGCTCCTCCTGCCCCCATCTCTCTGCTTCTTGTGTTCTTTTCTTCATCCTCTTACCCTCACATTCCTGGTCAATTTGTCGCACCGGCCTCGACAAGTGGCTCCTGAACAGGGACCTGAGAACATTTCAAGGGAGTGCACATACAGGCAAGTAGTTGCCGACAGTCAGGTAAGAGGAGCCCCGGTTGATGGGTGACAGCAGGAGTAAAATAACATGGGGCAATCACAGTCTATGGAACAGGTCTTCTTTATGAGCGCTTCGCAGGCCCTTATGAAGCAAAAAGGGTCCAAGGTCTCTAAAAGGGCCTTGCAGATAATTACATAAATAAGCCTTCTTCTAGTATACATAGGTTGCTGTGCCATCCCTAGCAAAGGGGACTCTGACTTTCTCTCTCTCTGTTCCTCCTAATAGACGTGGGGGCTTCTCCCTCACTCATTTCCCGTGTTAATGGCTATAACTGAAGCCAACTGGGGTTAGTCTAACTCGAGACAGAGACTGTAGGGAATATTCCCAAGCAGCTGCCAAAACTCTCTTTGTTTCGGGGAAGTTTCCCTGTCTTCTCTGGCCTGATTTGGACTGCTTAACCCCCTCCCCCCTTGCTGGTGGGAAAGCATGGCGTCTGCTCCTCTCTTGGAGCTGATGAGCTCTAAAACTGGGAATCCTTTCTCTGCCTCCTAGCAGCACTTTGTTTCTTTTGTCTCCCCCTTCTCCTGTTTCTGCACCAACGTGCATGCAGCCTTTAGATCATGCACCACGACTCCTTCTCTCTTCACTGTCAAGGAGCAAAAAGAGCACCCCTTTGACCTAACGCCCCCCACTCCAGATCTCCCCACTTGTGTTTCAGGTAAACATTCAAAGTGGAGTGGGCCCAGGTGTAATGTAAATCAGTATTGGAACTGAGTTAAGTTTGTTGGTTTAATTAAGATAGATGTTTCTTTGAAGTTACAGCAGTAAATGTGAAGCTTTTATTCTATCAAAGTTTACTGAACATCAAATAAGCTCATCTTATTTGATAAAATCTTTTAGCAAAGAAATGACTAAACTGATAGTTAATTGTCTGTCTCAAGGTTTTAATGGGTACATAATTGGTTAATATTTAGTCTTCATTAAAGATTAAGGTGTTTCTAAGAGTACAAAATTCTACTAACTGTAAGACTGATAAAAATAAAGTAAGCAATTCTATGGAAAAGTAGATGATATGTAAGAAATATTTAAGGAATGGAAATACATGTTATTAAAGATAAAAGGTAATTTTGTCCTAAATAAGATGGTTGTTTGGAAGAAAATGGCTTGGGACAAAACCTAAATGCAAAAGAAAGTTGTAGAAGGTTTATGAAGGGAAACCTTCAGAAAAGGAGAAAAAGACCAGATGCCTGATCCTGTCCTTCCCAGAGGACGCGATTTTGTTTGTGTTTTTCCTCAGGATGAGGATACCCCATTCTGGCTTCCAGAAAGGTGGGGCTGGATCCTCACGTCTCCAACAGAGGATGGCTTGCCTCACATTGAACGGCCAGAACAGACAGAGAAAAAGACGTCTCCCCCCTTACAGCCAGAGGGATGTTTCTTGCAGAACTCTGGAAACTGGTTGCTGCCCTGGGACCAATCAGAGTGCAAATAGCCAGAAATGGTTATACTGCCACAAAAGACTTCAATCTGACTTTGCAGGCCTGTGTTCCTAGACCTTTTTTACTGGTAGTGGGCTCAGAATCAATAGTTCTCACCCTCTTTCCAAGGGGGACATCTATTGTATAATATCCATTGTGACCATTGTGTGTTAACAAATTGTCTACCTGTGTCCCTGCCTTCGTCAGGCACAGGTCCCATGATAGTATTTGTAACTATGCAACCTTCATATATGTTATTACCTGTGGAAGTAGAAGGACCTTGGTATGCTAATTATGGTTATCAGTTTGCCCTTGAATTGCAGGTGCAGCTCAAGTAAGTCAAACGTTTTCTGGGTCTATTGATAGCAGGAATAGCAGCACTAGTAACACTCATTCTGGTTGTTTACTGGACTCATTATATTACCTGCTTTTGTTTTAATATGGTGCATTGTACAGATTTGTACTAGGACAGCAACGATTACATGCGCAAGCACAAATTCATATGCTTGACTTATTTAAAAAAGGAAGGGGGAGATGTGGGAGGCTGCAATAAGGCTTGAGACGAGGACCAAACCAGGCCCTGACTTGTGCCTCCTTTAAAGTCTGAATAACCTAACAAAAGGTTTAGGACAGGAAAAGTTGAGTAGCACTGAGAAAGGGTCTGTGCTATGTGTTGTGCGCTCACCTACGTGACTTCCCACACGCTTGCTAAACAAATGAGAACAATTCGGTTGGGGTCATAAGTTCATGGCTGGTCCTTGCTGCCCTAGTACAGCCCGTAAATTACTTTCAAGTTTGCTGTATCAATACAGAACAATTGTACTAGCATCAGCCATTTGGCTCCACGAGGAACTCGTGGTTGTTTAACTAGACACAGATGTATTGCTTCTCCTATTGTAATATCACTATGTATATGGCCTTAAAGCTTTGAATAAACTCAGCACTGTTGTACATCCTCCTCAGTGCTCCTCCTGCCCCATCTCTTTGTCTCTTAATTTCTTTTCACCATCCTCTTACCCTCACATTCCTGATAGATTTTTCGTGCTGGTTGCGACATTACCCCAAAGATACAGATGTAATATCTGTACATGCACCCCAATGTTTATAGCAGCAATGTCCACAATAACCCAACTGTGGAAGGAGCCAAGATGCCCTTCAGCAGATGAGTGAATAAAGATGTGGTCCATATATACAATGGAATATTCCTCAGCCATCAGAAAGGATGAATAACCACTATTTGCACTGACATGCATGGAACTAGAGGGGATTATGCTAAGTGAAGTAAGTCAAACAGATAATGACAATTATCGTATGGTTTCACTCATATGTGGAACATAACCAATAGAATGGAGGAGCATAGGGGAAGAGAGGGAAATCTGAGAGGAAGAAATCAGAGAGGGAGATGAACCATTAAGACTATGGACTCCAGGAAACAAACTAAGGGTTTCAGAGGGGAGGGTGGTGGAGAGAGGGGGTAATAGGGTGATGGGTATCAAGGAGGGCACATGTTGTGATGAGCACTGAGTGTTATATGTAACTAATGAATCACTGAACACTACCTCAAAAACTAAAGATGTACTATGCAGTGGTTAACTTAATAAAAAATTTTTTTTAATCAAAAAAAGAAAGTCTCTCAATTTGGGTTTGAGTCTGATTTTTTTTTCCTATTCAACTGGGATTATATTTTAAGGAGCAGGATCACAGAGGTAAACTTTCATTTTCATCACAATGTTATTAAGAGTATCTACTATCAGCAGGACTTATCAGTGATGATGTTAACCTTAATCATCTTGCTTTATTAGCCTTTGGTTTCTACAGATGTTATTTCCTTTAACCTTATTTCTGCACTGTACTCTTTGAAAAGCAATCACTATATGTAGACTACAGTTGTGTGGTGAAGAGACATGTTCCAACTTCTTGGGGTAATATCTATATAAATTATTCAGAATTATTGTATATAGGAGATTGGTCCTTCCCCCTTTATTTATTTCTTCAGTAATTTATCCATATAAGTATGGACTTAAGGATATTTGCTTTACATTTTGTCATTCAGTTTGTTCTGGCTTTGGCCATTGAAAGATTTTCAGTTAGTTGTTGTGTCCCTTTGCCATAGGAAAGTCATTTTTTTATATGAGCATTTCCTTACTCAGATATTATAAGATGCACTCATTCTTTCCCCCCACACCCACACATATAAAGATATTTTAACTTAATCTATATTAAGCCACAGATAAGTTCATTCTGATGTGCTGATATGTTTCATTCTACTCTACTACCATCGGTTTTATTCTAGTCTTTACCTCTTGATGAGGTATCTCACTTATAGCATTCACTGTTTATTTACTTATTTGCTCAGTATCACTCTATAAGCAATGGTTTCAGAATTAATAACATTTATCCTCTGAGAAACAATTTACCACACAGAGTTTGTCTTATAGTTTCTCTACCTTTTTCAAAAGTTATTTAAGTTATCATCATTTTTTTCCTTCTCACTTCAATGAAATTATGTCATATTTGGAATACAATTATTTTTTTTTGGTACTCTCTGCATTCCATTGCAGAATTCCATAACTTAGTATTGATTTTTGAAAGTTGTTTAAATTTTACTCTTTGTGAATTAAAGTTCCATGAGTGTGAGATATATTCAAGTATCATGTATCCTCCATTATAATGTCATACAGAATAGTTTCATTGTGTTAAAAAAAATCCCTTATTTTTCATGTTTTAATATCACCCACCCAACCCAAGCCATAAGCTGGGTTCTTAAGCCACTCCTGTTTTCCATCTGCATGGTTTTGACTTACCAAAATACCATAAACTAGACTAGACTACCATGTGATGTGTTCCCTTTGAGACTTCCATTTCTCAGTATTATGAATTTAAGTTTCATCATTGTTGCATGGACTGATAGTTTATTATTTTCATCACCAAAAAGGGTTGCATTGTATGCATGGATCATAGTTTGCTTAACCAGGCACCTATTGAAAGACAGTTTTGTTACTTCTAGGTTTTGGCAATTATGACCAAAGCTGTGATAAACATGCATTTGCACTTTATGTGGACATATGTTTTTAGTTTGCTAAATGTCTAGAAGGATAATTGGTGGTCAGATGTTAAAACTATATTTAAAGTATATTTAATGTGCATATTCCTAATACAACTAATGTGTGCAACTTTTTCCATTCTTATTTGCAATGTGTATTTCTTTTTGGTGTAGTGTCTTCTCAGATCTTTAGTTATTTGTTTTCTTGTTGTTGAGTTGCAAGAGGTCTTTGTATAAATTAAATGTATCTTTTATCAGGTATATGATATACAAGTGTCTTTTTTCCCCTCAATCTTAAACTTTTGTTAACATTGTCTTCATTATAATAACAGTTTTTAAATTAAATAGCTTTATTTATCAATTTTTCTTTCATGCATTGTGTTTTTTTGTGTTGCTCCTAAATATTTATCACCAAACCCATGAAAATCACAGATTTTCTCCTAGAAGTTTTTCAGCTTTATATTTTACATATAGGTATATGATCCATTTTGAGATTTGGTATAAAGTAGAAGTCTCTGGATTATTATTATTAATATCATTAATATTATTATTGCATATGGATGTCCAATTGGTCCAGCATTATTTTCCTTCATCAACTTGTCTTTGTGGTTTTGCCAGACTTAGTTGACAATATTTGTGTATGTTTACTTCTAAATTCTATGTTATGTTCCGTTGTTCAATGAGTCTTTTTATCTATTTATTTTTTTGTCAGAATCACTGTCTTAATTAAAATAGTAACTCTTAAAATCAACTAATGTGAGTTCTGCACATTCATTTTTCCTTTTCTGGCTTGTTTTGGCTATTTTTGGTCTTTTGTTTTCTATATATTAGATTTAGTTTGTACCTTTCTTCTAAAACCCCTGCTGTGATTTTGATGAGGATTGCACTAAATCTATAGATCATATTTTTGAAAAACACTGAAAGCTTAATAATATTGGGTCTTTTTGATATGTGAATGTGAGATATATTTCCATATATTTATATATTCTCTGATTTATGTCATCAACTTTTTGTGGACTTCTACAAATAATTCCTGCACGTATTTTGTTAGATTTATGCCCAAATCCTTTTTTTTGGTGTTTTGTAAATGGTATTTTATAATTCATAGACTTTTTAAAAGAGAAATTTGGGGTTCACAAGATTATACAGATATCCTCTACACATGCATAGCCTCCCCCATTATTAACATTCCCCAACAGAGTGGTACATTTGTTACAACTGATGAAGCTACACTGACACAGCATTATCATGCAAAGTCCAAGGTTGACATTAGGATCTGCCCTTGGAGTAATACTTTATATGGGTTTTGAAAGATATAAAATGACATGTATGCATTATGATGGTATCATACACAATAGTTTCTTTCACTGGGCTTAAATTCCTCTGTGATCTGCCAGCTTATCTCTTCCTGCCTCACAATACCTGGCAACCACTAAATTTTTTACTCTATGGTTTTGTGTTTTCCAAAATGCCATATAGTCTGAATTTTAAAGTATATAGACTTTTCAGACTAGGTTCTTTGTAATTAACCTTGAAGGTCCCTCCATGTTTTTTCCATGGCTTGATAGCTCATTTCCTTTAACAATGAATAATATTCCTTTGTTGGAATTTACTGCAGTTTATTTATCCATTCACCTACTGAAGGACATCTTGATTGCTTCTGAGTTTTGGCAATTATGAACGAAACTGCTATAAATATCTATATGCTGGACTTTGCATACATGAATTCTCAGATATTTAGGGTAAATATCAATGAGCGTAATTCCTCAATTGTTTGGTGAATGTATGTTTAGTTTTGTAAGAAACTGCCAAAATGTCTTCCAAAGTGGCTATATCAGTTTGCATTTTTATCAACAATCAGTGAGAGTTCCTATTGTTTCACAACCTCACCAGCATTTGGTATTGTTAGTGGTATGGATTTGGGCCATTCTAATAGATGTGCAGTGGTATCTCATTGTTGTTTTAATTTGTATTTCTCTGATGACATATGATACAAGGCATCTTTTCATTTCATCTTTTCTTTTTTGGTAAGAAGATATTTCTCTTTCATTTTTGAAGGATAATTCTGTTGTGTGTAGAGTTCTAGGTTGGCAGCATTTATTTTTTTCTTTCAGTATATTAAATATTTGACTTCACTATCTTTTTGTTTACACTATTTTAGGAGAGAAACTGGGTGTCCTTCTTAACCTAATTCCTCTGTAAGGTGTCCTTGTACACCAGCTTCTTTCAAGATTTTCTATTTGTCTTTATTTTCCTGCAATTTGAATATAATAGAGCACATCTCATTTTATTACCATTTTTATTCTTTTTCACAGATACTACTTTTTTTTTTTTTTTGCAAATTAAAGTATTGTGGTAACCTTGTGTTAAGCAAATCTATTGGCATCGTTTTTTTTGTTTGTTTTTTGTTTTTGTTTTTTTTTTTTTCAACAGCATTGCTTACTTTGTTTTTCTGTATCACATTGTGGTGATTCTTGCAATAATTCAAAATTTTCATTATTATTATATTAATTATAGTGATCCCTGATTAGTGATCATCAATTTTTACTATTGTTTTTGTTTTGGATTGCCATAATTTGTAGCTATGTATGTAAGACAGTTAATCAATAAATGTCGTATGTCTCCTGACTGCTCCATTGACGAGCTATTCCCCCATCTCTCTCATTTTCCTTGGGCATCTCTATTCCCTGAGATATAACAATGCTGAAATTAGGACAATTTAAATCTTATAATAGCCTGCAAATGTTCAGCTAAGAGAAAGAGTCACACGTTTCTCACTTAAATCAAAAACTATAAATAACTGAGCTTAGTGAGGAAGGCATGTCAAAAGCCAAAATATGCTATAAGATAGGCCTCTGGACCAAACATTTAGCCAAGCTGTGAATGTAAAGAAAAGTTCTTGAAGGAAATGAAAAGTTCTATTCTAATGAATGCAAATAAGAAAGTGAAAGAGGGGGCTCCTGGGTGCCTTAGCGGGTTAAGCCTCTGTCTTTGGCTCAGGTCATGATCTCAGGGTCATGAGATTGAGCCCCGCATCAAGCTCTCTGCTCAGCGGAGAGCCTGCTTCTCCTTCTCTCTCTGTCTGCCTCTCTGCCTACTTGCGACCTCTCTCTCTATGTCAAATAAATAAAATCTTAAAAAAAAAAAAAAAAAAACGGAAAGTGAAAGAATCTTACTGCTGATGTGGAGACAGTTTTAGTGGTCTGGATAAAAGATGAAACCAGACATAATATTCCCTTAAGACAAAGCCTAATCCAGAGCAAAGCCCAGACTCTTTTCAATTCTTTGAAGGCTGAGAAAAGTGAGGAAGCTGCAAAATAAGTATGAAGCTAGCAGAGGTTGCATGAAGTTTAAGGAAAGAAGTCTTCTCTATAACATAAAAGTACATGATGAAACAGCAAGTGCTAATGTAGAAGCTGCAAGTTATCCAGAAGTTCAAGCTCAGATAGTAAAAGAAGGTGACTGCATTAAACAACAGATTTTAAATGTATATCAAACAGTCTTCTATTGGAAAAAGATGTCATCTAGGACGTTCACAGAAACAAGTCAATGCCTGGCTTCAAAACTGCAGAAGACAGATTGACTTTCTTGTTAAGGGACATGAAGCTAAGTTGAAACCAATGTTCATTTGTCATCCTGAAAACCATAAGTCTTTTAAGGATTAGGCTAAATCTACTTGACCTGTGCTCTATAATGGGAATAACAAAGTCTGGAGGCTGCACATCCCTTTATAACACAGTTAACTGTATATTTTAAGCCCACTGTTGAGACTTACTACTCAGAAAAAAAGATTCCTTTCAAAATAAGAACACTCATTCACAAAGCACTTGATCATCCAAGAGCTCTGATGAGGATATACAAGGAGAATAATGTTTTCATGCAGGCTAACTCAGCACCCATGCTGCAGCCCATAAACCAAAGAGTAATTTTGATTTTCAAGTCTTATTATTTAAGAAATACATATAATATACTTATAGCTACCATAGATAGTGATCAATGTGTTGGATCGAGATGAAGTAAATTGAAAATCTTCTGGAAAGGATTCACATCTGATTACCATTAAGAACATTCATAATCATAGGAAAAGGTCAAAACATCAACATTAACAGGATTATGGAGGAAGTTAATCAACCCTTGGTGATGACTTTGAAGAGTTCAAGACTTCAGTGGAGGAAGTAATTACAGATGTGGTGGAACTAGAAATAAAAATAAAATTATAAATAGACCATGAAGATGGTACTAAATTGCTGCAATCTTAGGATAATATTTTAGCAGATGAGGAATTGCTTCTTATGAACAAACAATAGAACAAACTCCACAAATAAATGTAGTGAAGGGACCACATTAAGGAGAGCAGGAAGGGCAGAGAAGTGGTGGGGATCTTAACCCCCTGGGCCTGGCCACTGAAGAGAGGGAGTTGTGGGTGTGGGGAGGAATAAGAAAAAATTATCACACCAAGGAACCTGGACAGAGAAGACAGATCCCCACAGCATTTGGTTTTGAAAATCAAAGGGGCTAAAATCATGAGTTTTATAGCAACTGGACTTAAAGCCTGGAACTTTAAAAATCAGTGGGCTTGGCTCTGAGAGATCCCAAAGTGTGACAGAAAGCTGAGTCCCCACCGTTACAGAGATGGCATAACAAACAGCCCAAGGAGATACAGTTTAGAAAGAGCAGTTTGAAAAATGCCTAAGGTACACAAAAGGGATAGTTACTAATCTCATAGTTTTTTCATGGATTTCTCCAGGAAAAAGAAGTTGGCAGATGCCATTTATGTCCCCCATCTCCCAGTATGAACACACAGCTGCCTGTAGGGAGCTGCCAACCTAACTTGCTTACACTACCCCCCACCCACCTCCAGCAGGCCTGCCTCAGTTCTGGCACTGCACATCCTTTTCCCCAGAAGACCCATGTAAACCTTGCCAACACTGCATCTCTTGACCTCCTGTGAAATGCATGTACCTCATTAAAATGGCAACCATGACTTGTTTGCCCACAGTTCATAGAGTGGCCCTGGCTGGCCTAGTCTCTCCAGTTACTGTACATCCCCAGTGGGAGAGGGCCTGCATGCACAGCTTTTGGTACCACACCCTCACTCACATGCTTTTTGTGGAGTGGCCCAAGCCAACCTGGGTTTGGTGGCAACAGCTGTACATCCTTTGGGAAGAGGGCCAGGGACATCTTATTAAAAGTGTGCACCCAGGGGAGGAGTCAAGATGGCAGAGAAGTAGCAGCTGAGACTACTTCAGGTTGCAAACGGAGATCAGCTAGATAGCTTATCTAAAGATTGCAAACACCTACAAATCCAATGGGAGATCGAAGAGAAGAAGAACAGCAATTCTAGAAACAGAAAATCAACCACCTTCTGAAAGGTAGGACTGGAAAGGGACGGGAAGATAGACCCTGGGGGGAGGGGCCGGCTCCCGGCAAGCGGCGAAGCAACGGAGCACAAAATCGGGACTTTTAAAAGTCTGTTCCGCTGAGGGACATCACTCCAGAGGCTTAACTGGGGTGAAGCCCACGCGGGGCCAGTGTGGCCTCAGGTCCCGCAGGGTCACAGAAGGATCGGGGTGTCTGAGTGTCGCAGAGCTTGCAGGTATTAGAACGGGGAAGCCAGCTACAGAGACGGAGCCGAGGAGTGAGCTCACAGCTCAGGCTTACCTTGAACCGGTCGCAGGCTCGGTAAGCTCAGAGCACGGCCGGAGGCCAGGGTGAAGGGAGCAATTGGGCGCTGTTCTCTGAGGGCGCACTGAGGAGTGGGGCCCCGGACTCTCGGCTCCTCCGGGCCGGAGACTGGGCGGCCGCCATCTTCGTTCCCGTCCTCTGGACTCTACGGAAAGCGCACAGGGAACAAAAGCTCCCGAAAGCAAACCCGAGCGGATTACTCAGCCCGGACCCTGGTAAGGGCGGTGCAACTCCGCCTGGGGCAAAGACACTTGAGAATCACTACAACAGGCCCCTCCCCCAGAAGATCAACAAGAAACCCAGCCAGGACCAAGTTCACCTACCAAGGAGTGCAGTTTCAACACCAAGGAGAGCAGCGGAATTCCAGAGGAGGAGAAAGCAAAGCACGGAACTCATGGCTTTCTCCCCATGATTCTTTAGCCTTGCAGTTAATTTAATTTTTTTTTCTTTTTCAATTTTTTTTCTCTTCTTCTGCTAAATTTTTTTAACTTTTACCATTTTCTTTTTTAACGTTTTTTAACTAGTTCATCTAATATATATATTTTTTTTCCTTTTTATATTTTTTCATTATTGGTTTTCTTTTTTTATTTGTTTCTTTTTTCTTTTTCTTTTTCTTTCTTTTCTTTTTTTCTTTCTGAACCTCTTTATATCCCCTTCCCCACCCCTCACGATTTGGGATCTCTTCTGATTTGGCTAAAGCATATTTTCCTGGGGTTGTTGCCACCCTTTTAGTATTTTACTTGTTCCTTCATATACTCTTATCTGGACAAAATGACAAGGAGGAAAAATTCACCACAAAAAAAAGAACAAGAGGCAGTACCAAAGGCTAGGGACCTAATCAATACAGACATTGGTAATATGTCAGATCTAGAGTTCAGAATGACGATTCTCAAGGTTCTAGCCGGGCTCGAAAAAGGCATGGAAGATATTAGAGAAACCCTCTCGGGAGATATAAAAGCCTTTTCTGGAGAAATAAAAGAACTAAAATCTAATCAAGTTGAAATAAAAAAAGCCATTAATGAGGTGCAATCAAAAATGGAGGCTCTCACTGCTAGGATAAATGAGGCAGAAGAAAGAATTAGCGATATAGAAGACCAAATGACAGAAAATAAAGAAGCTGAGCAAAAGAGGGACAAACAGCTACTGGACCACGAGGGCAGAATTCGAGAGATAAGTGACACCATAAGACGAAACAACATTAGAATAATTGGGATTCCAGAAGAAGAAGAAAGAGAGAGGGGAGCAGAAGGTATATTGGAGAGAATTATTGGAGAGAATTTCCCCAATATGGCAAAGGGAACAAGCATCAAAATCCAGGAGGTGCAGAGAACCCCCCTCAAAATCAACAAGAATAGATCCACACCCCGTCACCTAATAGTCAAATTTACAAGTCTTAGTGACAAAGAGGAAATCCTGAAAGCAGCCCGGGAGAAGAAGTCTGTAACATACAATGATAAAAATATTAGATTGGCAGCAGACTTATCCACAGAGACCTGGCAGGCCAGAAAGAGCTGGCATGATATATTCAGAGTACTAAACGAGAAAAACATGCAGCCAAGAATACTATATCCAGCTAGGCTATCATTGAAAATAGAAGGAGAGATTAAAAGCTTCCAGGACAAACAAAAACTGAAAGAATTTGCAAACACCAAACCAGCTCTACAGGAAATATTGAAAGGGGTCCTCTAAGCAAAGAGAGAGCCTAAAAGTAGTAGATCAGAAAGGAACAGAAACAATATACAATAACAGTCACCTTACAGGCAATACAATGGCACTAAATTCATATCTCTCAATAGTTACCCTGAATGTAAATGGGCTAAATGCTCCAATCAAAAGACACAGGGTATCAGAATGGATAAAAAAACAAAACCCATCTATATGTTGCCTACAAGAAACTCATTTGAAACCCGAAGACACCTTCAGATTTAAAGTGAGGGGGTGGAAAAGAATTTACCATGCTAATGGACATCAGAAGAAAGCAGGAGTGGCAATCCTTATATCAGATCAATTAGATTTTAAGCCAAAGACTATAATAAGAGATGAGGAAGGACACTATATCATACTCAAAGGATCTGTCCAACAAGAAGATCTAACAATTTTAAATATCTATGCCCCTAACGTGGGAGCAGCCAACTATATAAACCAATTAATAACAAAATCAAAGAAATACATCAACAATAATACAATAATAGTAGGGGACGTTAACACTCCCCTCACTGAAATGGACAGATCATCCAAGCAAAAGATCAACAAGGAAATAAAGGCCTTAAATGACACACTGGACCAGATGGATATCACAGATATATTCAGAACATTTCATCCCAAAGCAACAGAATACACATTCTTCTCTAGTGCCCATGGAACATTCTCCAGAATAGATCACATCCTCGGTCCTAAATCAGGTCTCAACCGGTATCAAAAGATTGGGATCATTCCCTGCATATTTTCAGACCATAATGCTCTGAAGCTAGAACTCAATCACAAGAGGAAATTTGGAAAGAACCCAAATACATGGAGACTAAACAGCATCCTTCTAAAGAATGAATGGGTTAACCAGGAAATTAAAGAAGAATTGAAAAAATTCATGGAAACAAATGATAATGAAAACACAACGGTTCAAAATCTGTGGGACACAACAAAGGCAGTCCTGAGAGGAAAATATATAGCGGTACAAGCCTTTCTCAAGAAACAAGAAAGGTTTCAGGTACACAACCTAACCCTACACTTAAAGGAGCTGGAGAAAGAACAAGAAAGAAACCCTAAACCCAGCAGGAGATGAGAAATCATAAAGATCAGAGCAGAAATCAATGAAATAGAAACCAAAAAAACAATAGAACAAATCAATGAAACTAGGAGCTGGTTCTTTGAAAGAATTAATAAGATTGATAAACCCCTGGCCAGACTTATCAAAAAGAAAAGAGAAAGGACCCAAATCAATAAAATCATGAATGAAAGAGGAGAGATCACAACTAACACCCAAGAAATACAGACAATTATAAGAACATATTATGAGCAACTCTATGCCAACCAATTTGACAATCTGGAAGAAATGGATGCATTCCTAGAGACATATAAATTACCACAACTGAACCAGGAAGAAATAGAAAGCCTGAACAGACCCATAACCAGTAAAGAGATTGAAACAGTCATCAAAAATCTCCAAACAAACAAAAGCCCAGGGCCAGACGGCTTCCCGGGGGAATTCTACCAAACATTTAAGGAAGAGCTAATTCCTATTCTCCTGAAACTGTTCCAAAAAAATAGAAATGGAAGGAAAACTTCCAAATTCATTTTATGAGGCCAGCATCACCTTGATCCCAAAACCAGACAAGGATCCCATCAAAAAAGAGAACTACAGACCAATATCCTTGATGAACACAGATGCAAAAATTCTCACCAAAATACTAGCCAATAGAATTCAACAGTACATTAAAAGGATTATTCACCATGACCAAGTGGGATTTATTCCAGGGCTGCAAGGTTGGTTCAACATCCGCAAATCAATCAATGTGATACAACACATTAATAAAAGAAAGAACAAGAACCATATGATACTCTCCATAGATGCTGAAAAAGCATTTGACAAAGTACAGCATGCCTTCCTGATCAAAACTCTTCAAAGTGTAGGGATAGAGGGCACATACCTCAATATTATCAAAGCCATCTATGAAAAACCCATCGCAAATATCATTCTCAATGGAGAAAAACTGAAAGCATTTCCACTAAGGTCAGGAACACGGCAGGGATGTCCGTTATCACCACTGCTATTCAACATAGTACTAGAAGTCCTAGCCTCAGCAATCAGACAACAAAAAGAAATTAAAGGCTTCCAAATCGGCAAAGAAGAAGTCAAACTATCACTCTTCGCAGATGATATGATACTATATGTGGAAAACCCAAAAGACTCCACTCCAAAACTGCTAGAACTGGTACAGGAATTCAGTAACGTGTCAGGATATAAAATCAATGCACAGAAATCAGTCGCATTTCTCTACACCAACAACAAGACAGAAGAAAGAGAAATTAAGGAGTCCATCCCATTCACAATTGCACCCAAAACTATAAGATACCTAGGAATAAACCTAACCAAAGAGACTAAGAATCTGTACACAGAAAACTATAAAGTACTCATGAAAGAAATTGAGGAAGACACAAAGAAATGGAAAAATATTCCATGCTCCTGGATTGGAAGAATAAATATTGTGAAAATGTCTATGCTACCTAAAGAAATCTACACATTTAATGCAATTCCTATCAAAGTACCATCCATTTTTTTCAAAGAAATGGAACAAATAATCCTAAAATTTATATGGAACCAGAAAAGACCTCGAATAGCCAAAGGAATATTGAAAAAGAAAGCCAAAGTCGGTGGCATCACAATTCCAGACTTCAAGCTCTACTACAAAGCTGTCATCATCAAGACAGCATGGTACTGGCACAAAAACAGACACATAGATCAATGGAACAGAATAGAGAGCCCAGAAATAGACCCTCAACTCTATGGTCAACTAATCTTTGACAAAGGAGGAAAGACTGTCCAATGGAAAAAAAGACAGCCTCTTCAATAAATGGTGTTGGGAAAATTGGACAGCCACATGCAGAAAAATGAAATTGGATCATTTCCTTACACCACACACGAAAATAGACTCAAAATGGATGAAGGACCTCAATGTGAGAAAGGAATCCATCAAAATCCTTGAGGAGAACACAGGCAGCAACCTCTTCGACCTCAGCCGCAGCAACATCTTCCTAGGAACATCGCCAAAGGCAAGGGAAGCAAGGGCAAAAATGAACTTTTGGGATTTTATCAAGATCAAAAGCTTTTGCATAGCAAAGGAAACAGTTAACAAAACCAAAAGACAACTGACAGAATGGGAGAAGATATTTGCAAATGACATATCAGATAAAGGGCTAGTGTCCAGAATCTATAAAGAACTTAGCAAACTCAACACCCAAAGAACGAATAATCCAATCAAGAAATGGGCAGAAGACATGAACAGACATTTCTGCAAAGAAGACATCCAGATGGCCAACAGACACATGAAAAAGTGTTCCATATCACTCGGCATCAGGGAAATACAAATCAAAACCACAATGAGATACCACCTCACACCAGTCAGAATGGCTAAAATTAACAAGTCAGGAAATGACAGATGCTGGCGAGGATGCGGAGAAAGGGGAATCCTCCTACACTGTTGGTGGGAATGCAAGCTGGTGCAACCACTCTGGAAAACAGCATGGAGGTTCCTCAAAATGTTGAAAATAGAACTACCCTATGACCCAGCAATTGCACTGCTGGGTATTTACCCCAAAGATACAAACGTAGTGATCCGAAGGGGCACGTGGACCCGAATGTTTATAGCAGCAATGTCTACAATAGCCAAACTATGGAAAGAACCTAGATGTCCATCAACAGACGAATGGATAAAGAAGATGTGGTATATATACACAATGGAATACTCTGCAGCCATCAAAAGAAATGAAATCTTGCCATTTGCAACGACGTGGATGGAACTAGAGGGTATCATGCTTAGCGAAATAAGTCAATCAGAGAAAGGCAACTATCATATGATCTCCCTGATATGAGGGAGAGGAGATGCAACATGGGGGGTTAAGGGGGTAGGAGAAGAGTAAATGAAGCAAGATGGGATTGGGAGGGAGATAAACCATAAGTGACTCTTAATCTCACAAAACAAACTGAGGGTTGCTGGGGGGAGGGGGGTTGGGGGGGATGGGGTTATTATGGACATTGGGGAGGGTATGTGCTATGATGAGTGTGGGGAAGTGTGTAAACCTGGCGATTCATAGACCTGTACCCCTGGGGGGAAAAAATATGTTTATAAAAAAGAAAAAAGAAAAAAAAAAAAAGTGTGCACCCACCCACTACTTCCAAGAGCAACAGACATAGCTGAATTTTTTAACACAGAGAAACAGAGAGTTAGGCAAAATGAGGAGACAGAGGAATACATCCCAAATGAAAGAATAGGACAAAATCACAGCAAGAGACCTAAGGGAAACAATAATATGCCTGATAGAGAATTAAAGGAATGATTATAAAGATACACAATGGATTTACAAAAAGAGTGGAAGACAGTGAGATCCTTAACACAGAGGTAATAAAAGAACCAATCATAGATAAAGAACACAATAATTGAAATTAAAAATATATTTGATGGACTAAATAATAGGCTAGAGGAATGAATTAATGACACAGAAGATAGAGTAATAGAAAGCCATCAAGCTGAGCAAGTGAAAGAAAAAAGAATTGTGCAAAATGAGGAAAGGCTTAGGGAATTCAGTGACTCTATCAGGCATAAGGAAATTTGCATTATACGGATCCCAGAAGGAGAAGAGAGAAAAAATGGGGTAGAAAATTTATTTGAAGAAACAACAGCAGAAAACTTCCACAATTTGAGGAAGGAAACAGAGATCCAGATTCAGAGTATCACAGGGATCCCCTAATAAAATCAATTCAAAGAGATCTTCACCAAGACACATAGTAATGAAAATGGCAAGAAGTAGCACTATAGAAAATAAATAAATAAATAAATAAATAAATAAATAAATGCAGCAAAAGAAAAGAAAACAGTTACATACAAGGGAAATCCATTAAGCTATCAGCGGATTTTTCATCAGAAATGTTGCAGCCCAGAAGAAAGTGGCTTGATATATTCAAAGTGCTAAAAGGGAAAAATATGCAGCCAATAATACTCTATCCAGAAGAACTATAATTCAGAATAGGAAAGATAGAGTTTCTCAGACAAATAAAAACCAAAGTTTATGACCGCTAAATGAGCCCTACAGGAAATATTAAAGGGGACTCTTTGAGTGGAATGGAAAGACTGTAAGTGAGGGTATGAAAGGTAGGAAACATTAAAAAATAATAATAATTATTATTTCTGTAATTGTCAGTCAAGTGATTCACAGAATAAAAGAATATAAAATTGACACTATAGACCTAAAACGTGTGTTGGGAGTGGGGAGGGGAATAAAAAATGGGCTAAAAATTAAGTGACCCTCAACTTCGTATAGACTGCTATATGAAGAAAATGTTATATACAAAACTAATGGTAACCACAAGTCAAAAATCAATAACAGATAGGCAAATAATAAAGAGAAAGGAATCCAAGTATATCACTGAAGAGATCCAAAAAAAAAAAAAATAAATAAATAAAAATAAAACATGAACGAGAACAAGAGAAAAAGGAATCAGAGAAACTACAAAAATGACCACAAAACAAGTAACAAAATACAATAAATGTATATCTAACAGTAATTACTTTGAACATAAATGGACTAAATTCTCCAATCAAAAGATATAGGGTGATGGAATGTATAAAAAACAAGACCCATATATATGATGCCCACAAGAGACTCATTTCAGACCTAAAGTTAGTTGCAGATTGAAAGTGAATGGATGAGAAACATCTATCATTCAACTAGATGTCAAAAGAAACCCAAACTCTTTGGGGTCTTGTCTGATTCCATACTAATTTTAGGATTATTTGTTCTAGCTCTGTGAAAAAAGTTGATGGCAATTTGATAGGGATTGTATTAAATGTGTAGATTGCTCTAGGTGGCATGGACATCTTCATAATATTTGTTCTTCCAGTCCATTAGCATGGAATGTTTTTCCATTTCTTTGTGTCTTCCTCAATTTCTTTCATGAGTATTCTATACTTTCCTGAGTACAGATTCTTTGCCTCTTTGGTTAGATTTATTCCAAGGTATCTTATAGTTTGGGGTACAATTGTGAATGGGATCAACTCCTTAATTTCTCTTTCTTCTGTCTTATTGTTGATGTATAGAAATGCAACTGATTTCTGTGCATTGATTTTATATCCTGACACTTTACTGAATTCCTGTGTGAATTCTAGCAGTTTTGAGGTGGAGTCTTTAGGGTTTTCCACACAAAGTATCATGTCAATCAGCAAAGAGTGAGAGTCTGGCTTCTTTGCCAATTCAGATGCTTTTATTTCTTTTTGTTGTTTGATTGCTGAGGCTAGGACTTCTAGTACTATGTTTACTAGCAGTGGAGATAGTGGACATCCCTGCTGTGTTTCTGACATTCAGGAAAAAGCTGTCCATTTTTCCCCATGGAGAATGATATTTGTTATGTTTTTTTTTTCATAGATGGCTTTTATGATATTGAGGTATGTACTCTCAATCTCTTCACTGTGAAGGGTTTTAATAAAAAAAAAGATGCTCTACTTTGTCAAATGCTTTTTCTACATCTATTGACAGTAACATATGGTTCTTGTTCTTTCTTTTATTAATGTATTCTATCACATTGATTGATTTGTGGATGTTGAACCAACTTTGCAGTCCAGGAATAAATCCCACTTTGTCATGGTGAATAATCCTTTTAATGTACTGTTGGATCCCATTGGCTAGTATTTTGGTGATAATTTTTGCATCCATATTCATCAGGGATATTGGTCTGTTATTCTGCTTTTTGATGGGGTCTTTGTCTGATTTGGGGAGTTTTCCTTCCATTTCTATTTTTTTTTTTTTTTGAACAGTTTCAGGAGAATAGGAATTAATTATTCTTTAAATGTTTGGTAGAATTCCCCCTGGGAAGATATCTGGCCCTGGTTTCTTGTTTGTTGTGAGATTTTTTGATGACTGCTTCAATTTCCTTGATGGTTATGATTCTGTTCAGCTTTTCTATTTCTTCCTGCTTCAGTTTGGTAGTTTATACATTGCTAGGAATGCATTCATTTCTTCCAGACTGTCTAATTTGCTCACATATTGTTGTTCATACTATGTTCTTATAATTGTTTTCATTTCTTTGGTATTGGTTGTGATCTCTCCTTTTTCACTCATGATTTTATTTATTTGGATCCTTTCTCTTTTCTTTTGGATAAATATGGCCAGAGGTTTATGGATCTTATTAATTCTTTCAACGAACCAGCTTGTACATCTTTGATCTGTTCTACTGTTCTTCTGGTTTCTATTTCATTGATTTCTGCTCTAAACTTTATTATTTCTTTTCTCCTGCTTGGTTTAGGCTTTATTTGGTGTTCTTTGTCCAGGTCCTTTAGGTGTAAGATTAGCTTGTATATTTGAGACTTTTCTAATTTTTTGAGAAAGGCTTGTATTGCTATGGACTTCCCTCTTAGGACTGACTTTGCTCTATCCCAGAGGTTTTGAACTGAGGTGTTTTCATTTTCATTTGTTTCCATGAACTTTTAAGGCTCTTCTTTAATTTCCTGGTTGACTCATTCATTCTTTAGTATGATGCTCTTTAACGTCCAAGTATTTGAGTTACTTCAAAATTTCCACTTGTGGTTGAGTTCAAGTTTCAAAGCATTGTCATCTGAAAAAATAGAGGGAATAATCTCATTTTTTTTTTTTAATCATTTGAGACCTGATTTGTGATGCAGTATGTGATCTATTCTGGAGAAAGTTCCTTGTACACTCAAGAAGAATGAGTATTCTGTTGATTTAGGATGGAATGTTCTGTATGTATCTATGAAGTCCATCTGATCCAGTGTGTCATTTAAAGCTCTTGTTTCTTTTTTATCTTCTGCTTAGATGATCTGTCCATTTCTGTGAGTGGGTGTTAAAGTTCCCTACCATTAATGTATTATCATCAATGTGTTTCTTTGCCTTGGTTATTAATTTGTTTATATAATTGGCTTCACCCAAGTTGGGGACATAGATATTGACAATTATTAGATCTTCTTGTTGTATAGACACTTTAAATATGATAAACTGTCCCTCTTCATCTGTTACTACAATCTTTGGTTTAAAACCTAATTTGTCTGGTATGAGAATTGCTACCTTAGATTTTTTTTTGAGGTCTGTTAGTGTGGTAAATTTTTCTCCACCCCATCACTTTCAGTCTGGAAGTGTCTTCAGGTCTAAAATGAGTCTCCTGTAGACAGCATATGGATGGCTTTTGCTTTTTTATCCAATCTGATACCCTGTGTTTTTTGGTTGGAGCATTCAACCCATTTACATTCAAAGTAACTATTGAAAGATATGAATTTAGTGCCATTGTATTGATTGTAAAGTCCCCGTTCCTATAGATTGTTTCTGTAACTTTCTGGTCTATGTTATTCTTGGGGTCTCTCCTCACTTACAGAATCCCTCTGTAATATTAATATTTCTTGCAGGGATGGCTTGGAGGTCACATATTCTTTCAGTTTCTGTCTGTCCTGGAAGCTCTTTATCTCTCCTTCCATTCTGAATGACAGCCTTGCTGGATAAAGTACTCACAGCTGCACGTTCTTCTCATTTAGTTTCCTGAATATTACTTGACAGCCTTTTCTGGCTTCCCAGGTTTCTGTGGATAGGTCTGATGTTATTCTGATGTTCCTCCCTCCATACATAAGGAACCTCCTCTCCTTAGCTGCTCTCAGGATAACTTCTTTGGCTCTAAGATTTGCAAACTTCACTATTATATGTCAGGGTGTCAACCTATTTTAATTGATTTCAGAAAGGGTCCTCTCTACCTCTTGGACATGCATGCTTGTTCCTTTCCCAGATTAGGGAAGTTCTTAGCCATGATTTGCACAAATATACCTTCTAGCTCTCTCTCTTTCCACCCCCTCTTGGATCCTAATAATATGGACACAGGTTCATTTCAAGGCATCATAAAATTCTCAAAGCCTTTCTTCATGAGATATGTGTTGTCTTTCTCTCTTTTCCTCCATTTCCTTCCTTTCCATTAGCTTGTCCTCTAGAGGACTTATTCTCTCTTCTGCCTCATTGACCCTTGCTGTTACAGCATGCAATTTAGACTGCATCTCATTCATAACATTTTAAAATTCATCATGATTAGATCTCCCTTAGAGATTCTGTATTTTCTGTATTTTCATTTATGCTTTTTTCAAGTCTAGTTGTGTGTATTGTCCTTTATGCTTTTTTCAAATCTAGTTATCAACCTTATAATTTTATACTGAATTCCATTTCTGACGTCTTATTTATATCCATATAGATTAGCTCTGTGGCAAAGCTAATCTATTCTTTTCTGGTTCTTTTCTTTGTTGTGAGTTCTTCCTTCTAGTCATTCTGCATAGGGAAGGATGGGTAAGCAAATGAACTGAATCCAAAATATCAACCACAACCCAAGCCAAATGCACCCTGGAAAAATCTGAAGTGACCAGAAGCCATCATATAAAAGCACACATAGCCAAATGCAACATAACTATATATAAAAAAGGGGGGGAGTGGTAAGACACTATAATTTCACAGAATGAACAAAGCAGAGTGGTCTGCTTATTCCTGATTAAATTTTGATCTCTGTGTTAGAAGACACTACATCCCAAAATTGTAAAGAGAGCAAAATTTATATTGATATGAAAAATAGAGTTGAATAGAGAGAAAAAGGTCTAGAGTGAAGCAAGTATCTTTAAAATGTAGATGTGGAAAAAAAAAGTTAAAAAGAGACTTAAAAACACAAACTGGTAAAATAAGTATCTGGTTGAAATGGGAAAAAAGCAAAGAAAAAAAAATGGAAAGTTTTAGACTGAAGAATAAATGAGTCCTGAGGAAACACCTCTAGCTCAATATACTATTTTCCCCTGGTGCTGGAGTTTTACAGTCTCCCAGGATTTATATGCTTGTCATTCACCTCCCCTTGTCACGGGGATGGGCTTAATGTAAGCTGGTCCTCTATGTGGCTTTTTCCTCCTAGTGGCTTTCTGTGCTTCTTCAGAGGATCAGAGCAAAAATGGCTGTGACTGGATCTCCAGCCCAGAGCCAAAAGACTGTGGTTCCCGCCTCTTCAATAAACTCTCCAGGTCAAAGCATCTCAACGTCTGCATGCAACAATCTTCGCAGACTCCCATGATTCATGCCCTAGACAGTTGTCCCTAGGGGAGTCCCCAAGATCAGTGCCTCTATGTGCTTTGTGTCTTTGGGACTGTGAGCATTTGTGAGTTTGTGACCACACCCTGCTCTACGGCTCCCAGGCATGGCTGGGTGCTGCCCTAGTGTCCTTTCTGGGGTTACTGCCACCCTGAGAGCTGCTGCTTAGTTATGAGCAGAGACATTTTGTCCTTCCCAGTGGATGGTAACCAGTCCACATGTTTTCCAGTGCTCCCACAAAAAGTGGTCTCCCTACCAGATTGGCTGGAGGTTTATGGCGACTAGAACTGAGAGTCCCTCCTGGGCTTGCTTATCATAAAGCATTTTTCTGCTCCACTGCTTTGGCATACCATCATTTCAGGCACCCTGTTCTTTCTGTGTCTCCTGGGATCCTGAGACCACAATGACCCACCTAGAATTCTGCCTTTTTCAACCCCTGAGCACCTTTCAGAAAGGGATGTCTTTCACTGGAGCAGATATCTAAGGGTTCCAATATTGTGTTCTAGTGATGTATCACTTTCCGGTAGCTAGTTTATGGAGGGTCCCTCCCACCTTGGTTTATCTTCTCATATTTTCCCATACATTCACAACTCTGAACTCCCTACCTGGCAAAAAGCAGTTATTTTTCTGCTTGTAGATTTCCAGATCTATTTTCTTATATCTCAGGCTGAATTTGTGGATGTTCAAAATGGTTTGATAGATATCCAGCTAAAATCAAGGGACCAGATAAAACAAGGTCCCCTATTCTTCCCCACATTGCCTCCTCCTCCTGACAAAAACCACTTTGACTGAAAACATTATACCTGTCCTAGTCACATTTTGCAAATGGAAGAATGGTAACTTTGGCACCCATTTGCCTCATGATCTCGCACCTACTTTTGTAAAGAAAGCTTATGGTATTGACATTGACATAACCTACATTGGAATGATATGTAATATGCTCTGAATTATGGAGTCATTAGTTTTATACAAGAAAAGTTGTATGATTTTGCATTTACAGTGTCACATGAGGTGGGTTATTCTCTGGGTATGCTACATGGTGATGACACTTATAAATGTGGGAATGAGAGATGCATAATGTTTTCATAGAGAATGACAACAACTAAACTCAGCAACCACAGTTATGCTAAGTAAAGATTTTATTTATTTATTTATTTGACAGAGATTACAAGTAGGCAGAGAGGCAGGCAGAGAGAGAGGAAGAAGCAGGCTCCCTGCTGAGCAAAGAGCCCGATGCGGGGCTTGATCCCAGGAGCCTGGGATCATGACCTGAGCCGAAGGCAGAAGCTTTAACCCACTGAGCCACCCAGGTGCCCCCCCCCAAAAAAAGTGTTTGTACACTTCAATAACACCAGACAGAATCTCCAAGTATACATGCTGTGGGAACTGTGTGGATAAAGAGGGAGAAGATTGTGACCATGGCTCCTTAAACATGTGTACAAAAGTTCCATGCTGTCAGTCAAAGCCACTCTGAGTCCTGGAGCTACTTGTGCTTTGAGGCTTTGCTGAAAAGACCTCAAGGTCATGCCTTCAGGTGACCTGTGTAGAGAACAGGCAAATGAATGTGACCTTCCTGAGTGGTGTGATGGGAAATCTATCAGTGTCCGGAAGATATGTCTGTACAAGGTGGAATGCACAGGAAATAGCTACTGCTATGAAAAGAGATGCAATATTCATGATGAACAGTGAGGAGAATGTTTGGCAAAGAGGCCAAGCATAGCAATCAGAGTTGCCATAACTAATGAGCATCCAGGTGACCATTGGGGTAACTGTGGTAGAAATGGTTCTACATCTGTACAATGTAACATATCAGATATCAGATATCCTGTGTGGGAAGGTTCAGTGTCAGAATATGACAAAAATTCCTCTTCTAAGTAATCATTCTTTTTTTTAAGAATTATTTATTTATTTCAGAGAGAGAGAAAGTGGAGGGAAGACATGGAGAGTGAGGGAGACAAGCATACTCCCTGCTGAGCAGGGACCACTAAGTGAGACTCAATCCCAGGACCCTGAGATCATGACCTGAGCTGAAATCAAGAGTCAGAGGCTTTACTGACTGAGCCACCCAGGGGGCCTTTCTGAGCAATCATTCTACTGTACATTCTACTCGCCTTAATGGCATCACCTGCTGGGGTATGGACTACACACTGGGATACTGATACCTGATATTGGTGCAGTGATAGATGGTAGAGTGTGTGGTGCAGAGTAGATTTGCATCCAAAGGAAGTGTAACCCTATGTCACATCTGGAAAGAGCTTATTCACCTGAGACCTGCAATATGATCAGGGTTCATAACAACAGACATCACTGCCATTGCAAGCATAAGTGGACCCTGCTGCCTGTGTGGTAAAAGGCTTTGGAAGGAGTATAGATAGTGGCAGCCCCTCACAGAAAGAAGAACAAGATACAAAGGAAGTTTTACATGATACTACTTGGGATAATTCCATTTTGCTTCTTATGTGTTTTATTACCCTTGCTTTTTCTAAGAAATGAAGAAAAGGGTGAGAAAAAAGAACAGAATGTTCCACTTGCTCCAGCTCTACTAGAGAAACAAAAACAGAAAGCTTCACCTGCACTAACAAAATCTTCATGATTTTTTTATCATAGGGGATCATAAATATAAACCATTAAAAATTAGTAAAATAGGGGCACCTGGGTGGCTCAGTGGGTTAAAGCCTCTGCCTTTGGCTCAGGTCATGATCCCAGGGTCCTGGGATCAAGCCCCGCATTGGGCTCTCTGCTCAGCAGAGAGGGAGCCTGCTTCCCTCTCTCTCTCTGCCTGCCTCTCTGCCTACTTGTGCTGTCAAATAAATAAATAAAGTCTTAAAAAAATTAGTAAAATATATAATTTACACCATGTTTCTAATTATTTTAAGTAATTTCAATGGTTAATTTTTCATGAAATTAATCTCTTTTTATTCCTAAGCAAAGACACACCTCATGGATGATGTGTGTTTAATTTCTTGTCTCTCACTTATAAACGTCTTTCCTTTTTGAACTCTGCTTTGCCACACAGGGAATAGGAACCCATAAGTTGTATATATTCTTTGACAGACTTCTCCCTATATATGAACTGGGGGAACTGGAATGACTTTGGAAACCTGGAAAATTTTTTGATTAGTTTACATGTCAGTATAGCTTCATTAACAGCTTTCACCTTGACATCAACAGTAACTTTCTTTGTGTACAATATTTATATAGATATATACATGATACAAAGATGGTAGATAGAAGATGATTAAATAGAATGTGTGTGTTTCTGTGTGTGTTTATATACAAAAGCAATTTTCAGAACCAACCGACAATTATCAGGAATAGAGATACTAGCATTGCTATCAAATGTCCTTCCTTGCAGTTCTAGACTCCAGGCTTCTGAGTCTTCCTCCAAATCCCTGAGGCTCAGCACCATGTTGGTCAATCCTCTCCCCAGAGGTCAGAGTCCTAGATCCATGGGACCTACTCCAAAAGTGTGGTTCCAATGAGCACACCTCTTCCCTTTGATCTCCAGTCTTCAGTGCAATAGCTACAGTTCCTGTTAAGAAAGGATGGCTTCTCAAAGGAGGGCTTTGTTTGTTTTGCCTGAATTCTGACTGATAGAGTTCTGACCTTGGGATAATGGAGAACACTTGAAGGAATCTGACATCATAAGCTTTTGAATTTTCCACAACACTGTCTTTACCATCTTGGGGACATATCTTATACTTATATAGAATTACTTCAAAATCTTGAAAGAGAGGAAAATGGTACTTGCCACTCAACCCTTGGTAACTTCACTTGTAAAATAAGATAAAGAAGATATTTACAATTCCATGTAGGATATCTAAGTCTTAGCAGACCACGTGTCCTCTACAAAGACAAAAAAATTAGAAATTTCAATTTTATTTTAAGAACCATATTTTAAGGACATCAGAAAGCTAAAGAAGTAATATGGAATAAATGAACTAAAATTTCAGGCAGGATAAAATAATTCAGAAAATGGCTGAATCTTGCCAGCCATTTTTGTCTCTGAACATATGCTGATGGCAAGTGTGAATTGAGCCTTAGGCTTGGCTCAAGCAGAGGACATATGCTGAAGGAAAGGGAAGTCCCCCACAATCTTAGTTACACAGGGTTAGATAAACTCTAAACATTAGATATTGAGGACCTCCAATTCACAATCCGATTTCTCCAAGTCACAACTGCTTAAGTTGAGAGCTCTATGAGATGCTGGTGAGCTCTTCTTTGAAATTTCTCAAAGGTATAGATCCCCCAAATCATGTTAAATTTTTAACATCAGGTATAGTGAAAGGAGGTTTATCTGAAGCGCATGTTCTCAATCCCCATAACACACTTATCTGATTTTGTTGTTGCATGTGGCAAAAGGTTGGAGGCTGGCTTGAGAACCTCTCAGTGATAGAGCCCAATCAGCTATAAACTTCAGAGCAGGGAGAATAGTGTCATATAAACTCACAGTTGAAAGCCCAGCAAACCCAAACCTGAACAATGTGAGGAAAGGAGAATTAGCCCAAGAGTTACTAAGAGCCAATCACCTCTGACCTGGCACAATCTGTAATTAGACTATCTTCTAACAGAGGAATGAGAGAGAACCCTGGAGGAGTCACATAAGGCTGCTATGGTTGTTTTATACACAATTCCTGCACACAATAAAAATTGCCATGAATCACAATTCATGACTTATTACTAGGAGAAGAAAAAAAGGAAGGAAAGAAAAGAGGGAGGAACTATAAGTATTACCCAGATACTGAAGGAAGAACATGTGAGGAAAAAAAGAAAAAGAAAAAGCAACTATGATTAATACTTTTAAAATGGAAGAAAAATACATGAAATATAAGAATGAATATGGAATATCCTCAATAAACTGGAATCTATATAAAAATTTCAAGTGGATATTATAGAACTAAAAAGTACAGTACATGATAGATAATTCAGTGGATGGTTTGAAAAGTAGTTTGGACATATCCAGTTATGGAATTACTCATCTCAGAAAGGTCAGTGAAAAAATCCCCACACTGCTGTATGCAGAATAAAAGCAAATATAAGAGCCTAAGAAATAGGCTCATACATACACATATTCTAGCGTCCTAATACTGGAACCCTAGAAAAAGTAGAAAGAGGGCTGTGAATAGAAATGATATTCAACAGATGTCTGTTGGCAATTTTTTAAAAAATGAAGACATTATTTCATAGTGAGTCACTTATGTCTGAGAAGCGTGGTTGATTTTTCTTTCTTTTTTTCCCTTTTCTTTATTTTGTGTGACTCATCAACCTTCAGAGTGTTGATCTTTACTACCACCTACTGAAACCTTCTGCTGATCTTGTATACTATTTTTTTTTTATTATTTGCTTCACCTCAAGATTCTTTTTAAATTTTTTTTTAATTTATTTCTTTTCAGTGTAACAGAATTCATTGTTTATGCACCACACGAGTGCTCCATGCAATACGTGTCTGCCATAATACCCACCACCTGGCTCCCCCAACCTCCCACCCCCTGCCCCTTCAAGACCCTCAGGTTGTTTTTCAGAGTCCATAGTCTCTCATGGTTCACCTCCCCTTCCAATTTCCCTCAACTCCCTTTTCCTCTCCATCTCCCCATGTCCTCCATGTTATGTGTTATGCAATAACAAATAAGTGAAACCATATGATAATTGACTCTCTCTGCTTGACTTTTTTCACTCAGTATAATCTCTTCCAGTCCCATCCATGTTGCTACAAAAGTTGGGTATTCATCCTTTCTGATAAAGGCATAATACCCCATAGTGTATATGGACCACATCTTCCTCATCCATTTGTCCATTGAAGGGCATCTTGAGTTCTTTCCACGGTTTGGCAACCATGGCCATTGCTGCTATAAACATTGGGGTACAGATGGCCCTTCTTTTCACTACATCCGTATCTTTGGTGTAAATACCCAGTAGTGCAATTGCAGGGTCAGAGGGAAGCTCTATTTTTAATTTTTGAGGAATCTCCACACCGTTCTCCAAAGTGGCTGCACCAACTTGCATTCCCACCAACAGTGTAAGAGGGTTCCCCTTTCTCCACATCCTCTCCAACACATGTTGTTTCCTGTCTTGCTAATTTGGCCATTCTAACTGGTGTAAGGTGGTATCTCAATGTGGTTTTAATTTGAATCTCCCTGATGGCTAGTGATGATGAACATTTTTTCATGTGTCTGATAGCCATTTGTATGTCTTCATTGGAGAAGTGTCTGTTCATGTCTTCTGCCCGTTTTTTGACATGATTATCTATTTTGTGTGTGTTGAGTTCAAGAAGTTCTTTATTATAGATCCTGGATATCAGCCTTTTGTCTGTACTGTCATTTGCAAATATCTTCTCCCATTCTGTGGGTTGCCTCTTTGTTTTGTTGACTGTTTCCTTTGTCAGATCAAGATTTTCCATTTGTTTTTTATCTATGCATTCTGACATCTCTTCAAATATATGGATTATGCCAGAACAAATGTTTAATTAGAGGAGATAGAAATTTTGTCTGTTTTAGTCCATAGAATATTTTTAAACATAAAAACATAAAAAAATGAAATATTTAAAAATCAAAATGGAAAACTAAACAAAATAGTGAAATCAAATAAGAAAGTAATTTTATGTAATGAAAGTGAATCTACTTATAGATATATAACAGGAAGTGTACTAAGTGAGTGCACAAGGAAGAAGCTGGATACTTATAAGTAAAAGCTATGCATTGTGTGTTGTACAGAAGTGAGGAATCACTAAATCCTGCACTTTAAACTAATACTACACCATGTGGTAACTGACTGGAATTTAATAAAAATTTGGAAAAAAAATAATACATACATACATACATGCAGACATACATACATACATACTGTGGGTGTAATAGTGTGACCAAATTTAATAATAATAATAACAACAACAACAACAATAATAATAATGTAAAAGCCATGCTCATTTAGCAGAAGCTCTTCTTTACCTAATAGCACCAATACATTGAAATTAAAAAAGAGGTTGACAGGTTGACTTGGGAAAGCAATTTAGTATAAAATATAATTTCTCTAGTGATGTGTATATCATTTAAATTTTGTTGAATTATAAGCAATGATTGCCTATTATTCCAGCAATTAATAAATATTATTTAGTCTAAATGCAGTAATATTAATAAATCATTTTTTGTACCACCAGTGAGCATGACTTTCAGACAACTGAGTAACACAGTTACATAATGAAAACAGCCAGAAAACATGAGAGAGAAAAAGAAGGCATAATATTTAGAATGATTATGATTGGGAGTATAATATAACTGTTATGAAAAATTTTATATGGAGATTTGATAATAATCTCACTGTTTGACTTATGGAGATGTTTACTTGAAAACACAACTGCTTGACCAATATTTTGAGCTGAACTGTTTCATTAGTTGTTACACCAACCAAATTATAACCAATTATAACCAAATTATATAACCAAATATATATATTTTTTTATATTACATATATTATATATAACCAAATATAACCAAATTATAAGAAAAAAAGAGTTATGAATTTCCATTTTTCTTTTTGACACTGTTGATTCAATTCCTCTAGAGGTGGAACATATATTTCCTTGAGTGATGTAACTTTGGTATATGACTTAGCAACCTCTTTAATGGATTTTGTTTATTTTTATAGTATTAATCTTGTGACTCTCATTTCACTGGGCCAGAATTTCTATACTTAAATATACTAGCTAGTTTCCCAATACACTACCTAGTTTTCCTTTGAATGCTAAAATACTGATTTCTTAGGATAAATTGGTATATTTATACTATTGTAAAAACTGTGTTTTCTAGATCGTCCCTCTGCCTGTTGCTTCACATGCTTGTGCTCTCTCTCTCTCTAATAAATAAATAAAATCTTAAAAAAAAAAAGCTAACTGTTATTTTTTCCCAAGACAGTCATGAGTACAAAATTAAAAATATAAAATAGTGGTCTGACTCCCTATGTTTATACCAGCTTAATCGGGTAAATTTTATTTACATACTTATTTACAAATTAAGGTAACCTTTTTTTTTTTAATAGTTGCAGATGTATAAAATTTCCATAAATACTTGAGAGAGTTATGGTAAATCAAATCCTGCACTCAGTTTCTCCTATTGTTAGATCTTACCTTGCTATCATACCTTGTCACAAATAATGAGAAGATATTTACACATTATTATTAACTAATGTTTATACTTGTTCCAAATTTCTTTCATTTGTATTCAATGTTCTTTTATTTTTTTCAATCAGGTTTATAATAGTTCTTCTGATTTTAATTTCATTCTTTTAATTTTTAATTTTTTTTAATTAACATATTGTTGGGGTTAATGTAGAGCATGAAATCAACCATAATACTTGGCTTGCTAAAATGTAACATGGAGGCTGCTGGGGAGTGATGGAAAGTTTTGGGGAAGGACATAGGTCTTTGGAACGCTGAAGCCTATGTGACCACTCTACCCTAGGAATGCCATGGGGAGTTTCCTTCCCCAAAGCTTTCTTAGCCCAAACAGCTGCCCTGTGATCTAAGATGTATGCTTTGCCCCTTAGTCTATGTTTAGCAGAACTCCTAGAACATGCAGATTAGTGTAAGATATCTTTCCCATAAACAGATCCTCCTAGTTTCAGAAAGACCCCTTGTCCCACGGCTCGTGCTTGAGAAACAATGATAAGGATTTGTGATTATCCTGAAGGACCAATAAAGGCAGGAGCAAAGAAGAACAAAGGGTCTTCATCTCTGAGCATTGACCCACTTGCCTTCTGTCTTTCACAGTAAAGTTTGGAGTAATCTTTCATCCATCCATACAGGGATTGCTGGCATTCCCGGCAACATATAATGTATTATTTGCTTCAGGGGTACAGCTCTGTGATTCATCAATCTTATACAATACATAGTGCTCACCACAACATGTACCCTCCCCAATGTCCATCACCTGACCACCCCATTCCCTACCCCCTACCCCTACAACAACCCTCAGTTTTTTCCCTAAGATTAAAGAGTCTCTTATGGTTTGTCTCCCTCTCTGGTTTTGTCTTGTTTCATTTTTTTCCTCTCTTCCCTTATGATCCTCTGCCTTCCAATATTCTTTTTTGTTGTTGTTATTGTTTTTCCAGATACCGTATTGTTTTTAGTTGCCATACATCCTTAGGCTTCACTTGGCTGTCTTTCTCAGAGTTTCCTAATTTTAATGGCCTTGACATTTTTTCAGGAGCATTGCTCAGGTGTTTTGCAAAAGGTCCCTTAATTCAGGGATCTCTTTTTGATGATGAAACAGGGGTTACGGAGAGGAAGGCAACACAGATAAAGTAACATTTTTCATCCATCATCTCAAAGGTTCATGCTGTCAACATGTGATGGTAACAATCATCTTGTGGCACAGGTAGTCTTTTTCAGGTTGCTCAGTGTAATGTCATTCCCCTCATCCATTTTCATACTGAATTGTTTGGAAAGAAATCGCTCTCTGTAACCCACCGTCAATGACTGGGAGCTAAGGACAGAGAATTGACATAGAGATTTGGAATTCTTCTGCTTTGGAAATAGTTATCTTCTCCCCCATTTACTTCTCTTTTCAGTCATTTATTTGTATCAGTATGGGCTGATGTTTATTTTACAGTATGTTGTAAATGTACAATACATTCAGATTTGACCTTTGAGAGGACTTTCAGTTAGTTTCTCTGTCCCTTCGACATACCTTTTGTCTTTTAGGAACTTCCTCATGTTCTGACATTAAGAGAAATTCCAAGCTCATATTGCATATTTAAAGCAAAAAGTCAGACATTATTGATTAACTGTTAACATGGATGTTTTCATAGGAAATCCCAAAGGCTCCTTAAAATACAAACACACCAAATGTAAAATGTACATTTAGTCAGTGGTAGGGCATTATGTAAATTTACAAAGTGAATTATATTTTTATACCAGCACCAGTTAGTTAGAAAATAAATTACAGGTGCAATTATATGCCAATATAAAAACACTATAAGTATTTAACCAACTGTATGCAATACCTTTCTCTTGGGAACAATAAGGCATTACTGAAATATCTTTAAAAAGAATGAAATAAATGAAGATCTATAGCATGTTCATGGATATAAAGACTCAGTATTTCTAACATGACCATTCTTCCCAAACTGAGGTACAGATTCAATGCAAGCCTCATCAGGCTGTGTATATGTTATGTGTATGTGTGGTAGAGTGAGTGATAGGCTGATTTTAAAGTTTATATGGAATTTCAAATTGTCTACAATATCCACAGCAATCTTTGCAAAGTAAAATGTTGTTATAGTAACATTACCTGTTTTCAGAATTGTTGCAGTGCTTCAGTAATCAAGACAAGATAGTACTGGTATAATGTTCAACAGCTAGATCAATGAACAACTTAATAACTCTGGAAATAGGACAATATTTATAGGTTATTCATTTTTCAATAACAAAAAATGGGGGAAATAGAAGTCTTTTAAAAAGATGATGTTGGGGGTCCTGGGTGGCTCAGTGAATTGAGCCTCTGCCTTCGGCTCAGGTCATGGTCTCAGGGTCCTGGGATTGAGCCCTGCATCTGGCTCTCTGCTCAGCAGGGGACCTGCTTCCTCCCTCCCCTGCCTGCCTCTCTGCCTGCTTGTGATCTCTCTGTCAAATAAATAAATAAAATCTTTTAAAAATACATTTTAAAAAAAAAGATGATATTGAAATACATGTATATATCTATATATTAAAATGGACCTTAATTTCAACTGTATAACATACTAAAGACAATTGAGTTAGGCTGTGGACCTGAGTGAGAAAAAAAACTCATAAAAGTTTTGCAAAAAAACAGGGAAAAAATCTCCATGACGGAAGCACATGAAAATTTCATAGACTATAGAAAAATGAAAAATTGATAAACAAAGCTCATCAAAAATAAAAATATCTGGGGCACCTGGGTGACTCAGTGGGTTAAAGCCTCTGCCTTCGGCTCAGGTCATGATCCCAGGCTCCTGGGATCGAGCCCCACATTGGGCTCTCTGCTCGGTGGGGGGCCTGCTTCCCCCTCTCTCTCTACTTGCCTCTCTGCCTACTTGTGGTCTCTGTCTGTCAAATAAATAAAATCTTTAAAAAATAATAAGAAAATAAAAATATCTTACTACACAAAGTCACTGCTAAGAAAATGAAACAGAAGGACTACAATTTACAATATTAACAAGAATGTGGTGTCACCAGAACTTTCAACCATTATTTGTAAGAAAGTGAAAATGGTACAAGAACTGTAGAAAAAGCTTTGGCTACTTCTTTTTAAAGCAATGATCTAGAGTTCCCTCTCATGTTATGGTTCATAGCAAATGAGTTAAATGAATTTTTTTAAAAATGCATAGTTATGATGTTGTGAGAATAAAATAAGGAAAATAAATTAGTTGTGTACAGTCCTTTACAAAATTTTAGAGATATGCTTTAACTAAAAACAAAACAAACAAACAAAAAAAAACAACTAAGTGTTTGAAAGCTCTTGACTATGTAAAACCATCTTAGAGCTAAACCTACATTTTTTTTAATTCTTTTTTAAAATTTCTTTTCAGCATAACAGTATTCATTGTTTTTGCACCACACCCAGTGGTCCATGCAATACGTGCCCTCCCCAATACCCAACACCTGGTCCCCCCAACCTCCCACCCCCTGCCCCTTCAAGACCTTCAGGTTGTTTTTCAGAGTCCATAGTCTCTCATGGTTCACCTCCCCTTCCAATTTCCCTCAACTCCCTTCTCCTCTCCATCTCCCCATATCCTCCATGTTATTTGTTATGCTCCACAAATAAGGAAACCATATGATAATTGACTCTCTCTGCTTGACTTCTTTCACTCAGCATAATCTCTTCCAGTCCCATCCATGTTGCTACAAAAGTTGGGTATTCATCCTTTCTGATAGAGGCATAATACTCCATAGTGTATATGGACCACATCTTCCTCATCCATTTGTCCATTGAAGGGCATCTTGAGTTCTTTCCACAGTTTGGCAACCGTGGCCATTGCTGCTATAAATATTGGGGTACAGATGGCCCTTCTTTTCACTACATCTGTATCTTTGGGGTAAATACCCAGTAGTGCAATTGCAGGGTCAGAGGGAAGCTCTATTTTTAATTTCTTGAGGAATCTCCACACCGTTCTCCAAAGTGGCTGCACCAACTTGCATTCCCACCAACAGTGTAAGAGGGTTCCCCTTTCTCCACATCCTCTCCAGCACATGTTGTTTCCTGTCTTGCTAATTTTGGCCATTCTAACTGGTGTAAGGTGGTATTTCAATGTAGTTTTAATTTGAATCTCCTGATGGCTAGTGATGATGAACATTTTTTCATGTGTCTGATAGCCATTTGTATGTCTTCATTGGAGAAGTGTCTGTTCATATCTTCTGCCCATTTTTTTATCTGATTGTCTGTTTTGTGTGTGTTGAGTTTGAGGAGTTCTTTATAGATCCTGGATATCAGCCTTTTGTCTGTACTGTCATGTGCGAATATCTTCTCCCATTCCGTGGGTTGCCTCTTTGTTTTGTTGACTGTTTCCTTTGCTGAGCAGAAGCTTTTGATCTTGATGAAGTCCCAAAAGTACATCTTCACTTTTGTTTCCTTTGCCTTTGGAGACATATCTTGAAAGAAGTTGCTGTGGCTGATATCGAAGAGGTTACTGCCTATGTTCTCCTCTAGGATTCTGATGGATTCTGTCTCACGTTGAGGTCTTTTATCCATTTCAAGTTTATCTTTGTGTACGGTGTAAGAGAATGGTCGAGTTTCATTCTTCTGCATATAGCTGTCCAATTTTCCCAGCACCATTTATTGAAGAGACTGTCTTTTTTCCATTGGATATTTTTTTCCTGTTTTGTCGAAGATTATTTGACCACAGAGTTGAGGGTCCATATGGCTCTCTACTCTGTTCCACTGGTCTATGTGTCTGTTCTTATGCCAGTACATGCTGTCTTGGTGATCACAGCTTTGTACTAAAACTTGAAATCAGGTAACATGATGCCGCCAGTTTTATTTTTGTTTTTCAACATTTCCTTAGCAATTCGGGGTCTCTTCTGATTCCATACAAATTTTTGGATTATTTGCTCCAGGTCTTTGAAAAATGCCAGTGGAATTTTGATCAAAATGGCATTAAAAGTATAGATTGCTCTAGGCAGTATAGACATTTTAACAATGTTTATTCTTCTGATCCAAGAGCATGGAATGGTCTTCCATCTTTTTGTGTCTTCTTCAATTTCTTTCATGAGTGTTCTGTAGTTACTCAAGTACAGATCCTTTACCTCTTTGGTTAGGTTTATTCCCAAGTATCTTATGGTTCTTGGCAACAGTTATATGCCAATAAGCTAGATGAAATGGATGGATTCCTGGAAAACTATAAACTCCCAAAATTGAACCAGGAAGAAATTGACAACCTGAATAAACCAGTGTCTAGTAACGAGATTGAAGCAGTGATCAAACACCTCCCAAAAAACAAGAGCCCAGGACCTGATGGATTCCCTGGGGAATTCTATCACACTTCCAAAGAAGAAATAACACCTATTCTTCTGAAGCTGTTTCAAAAAATTGAAGCAGAAGGAAAACTTCCAGACTCTTTTTATGAAACCAGCATTACCCTGATCCCCAAACCAGGCAAAGACCCTACCAAAAAGGAGAATTTCAGACCAATATCACTGATGAATATGGATGCTAAGATCCTCAACAAGATCCTAGCAAACAGGATCCAACAGTACATTAAAAAGATTATCCACCATGACCAGGTGGGATTCATCCCTGGGTTATAAGGATGGTTCAACATTTGCAAATCAATCAATGTGATAGTACAAATCAATAAGAGAAGAGAGAAGAACCACATGGTCCTCTCAATTGATGTAGAAAAAGCATTTGACAAAATCCAGCATCCATTCCTGATTAAAATGCTTCAAAGTATAGGAATAGAGGGAACACTCCTGAACTTCACAAAATCTATCTATGAAAGACCCACAGCAAATATCATCCTCAATGGGAAAAAGCTCGCAGCCTTCCCGTTGCAGTCAGGAACATGACAAGGATGCCCACTCTCACCACTCTTGTTCAACATAGTATTAGAAGTCCTAGCAATAGCAATCAGACAACAGAGAAATAAAAGGTATCCAAATTGGCAATGAAGAAGTCAAACCCTCTCTCTTCCCAGATGACATGATTCTTTATATTGAAAACCCAAAAGACTCCACCCCCAAACTACTAGAACTCATACGGCAATTCAGTAACGTGGCAGGATACAAAGTCAATGTACAGAAATCAGTGGCTTTCTTATACACTAACAATTAAAATACAGAAAGGGAAATTAGAGAATCGATTCCATTTACTAAACCTACATTTTGATATTTAATAATAAAGTACATGCAAATTCATACAGATAGCACAATTAAATATTCTGTCAAACTCATGTCCACAGTATTCAGATATGCTATATTTATAATAGAACATAGGCAAAGGCCAAAAGACATTGACTAAAACTTGAGTTTTTCCTTTTATTCTTCTCTACCTAAAATTAGGAAATCTCTACAAACTTATAAAATTTCTTAAATCAAAACTAAATCTCTAAATATTTATAAAAACCAAAATAAAATCACTGGAGTAATTAATTACAACTTTTCATATCTGAATCAGAAATCATTTTCCAGAAATTGTCATAGGATGTTTATTATTTGGAAGTAAATGGAGAAAGATAAGTAACAACAAAGTAAGATGTTGGATTCTCATAAGAGGCTAATTTGTTGTTGGTGTTGCTAGATGAAACAGGTTATAAATCCTACTGATCTGAACAGAGCTTTTACATTTAACAGGATATTGCTCTATTTAGAACTAGCCTGAGTTATCATTAATTCCTTTATTACCGCTTTCTAAATCTTCGAATAGTATTACTAAATAAAGCCTTATATTATGAACATAGTGTGAAAAAATTCAAGCTTTATTTTAAGAGGAAATTTTTCATCCTTGCTTCAATATATTTAAATAAGGAGTCACCAAGTATGCTTAATTTTTTAAATATCACTCTTCAAAATGTTTTTAATCCAACCAATAATAGTTGTGAGTTAATATGAGGATTTTTCTTATTTAGTATTTCATTAAGGATTATTCCTTAAGATTTCAAACTGATATTTAAAAAAAAAAAATCCCAGTGCATTAAATGATGGCATAGTCTATTTCTACACTCATTAATTATTTACTTCCTTTCTCTTTTTTATATCTCAGATATCAATGAAACATTGTAGGCAGTTAATTATATATATATTATAATACTAATATTGCATATTAATACATATGTATTTATATATTTCATCAAGACTCAGTAAGTTAATGAATTCAAAACTTTGTAATTAAATTAATTTTTTTGGTATCTTTAAAAATTGGTTAACTTAAGTTGGAAATTTCAAAACCTGGAAAGTTAAATATTATTGGAAAAGAATTTTCATAAAAGTATTTTATTTTGAAATATTTTCCAAGTATTTCATTTTCCCTTTTAAGTCGGCAACGGTAAATTAAAATCAACACTGTAAATTGATTTACTCAAAGCATTAAAGATGTAATCTCAAAAGTTGATGCTTGAGGTTCACTTCAGCAACACATGGCTAAAATGGGAAGAATATTGAGAAGATGAGCATGGCTCATTTGCAAGAATGACACACAAATTCATGAAGCATTCCATATTAAACAAACAAAAGAGTTGATAATTCATCTGCTTCTTCTTATTTAAATGATGTATGAGGGCAATATGCAAACTTCAGCTTCCCTGAAGAGAAATCAAATGACTTAAGAAATGAACATTTAAAATTGAATTTTTAAATCTAATATACTGGGACAATTTCCAGGAAAATAATTAGACCAATACTGGGAACATTTGGAACTTACTCATCAGTTCTTGAAAGTGTCTTCTAACAAGCAACTATTGCTGCATTTCTTTCCACCAAGGACTAACAAAATAATACTGCCAAAGTACTTGCCATTAACAACAACAACAACAACAATAACAAAAATCACCCCCTTGTCTCCATTAGCATTATATTGTAAACAAGGGGGATGTGCTTGAAAAGACAGAGCCAGACCATTAAAAAAAAAATGTAAAAACCAACCGAGAACTAGCATCCTAAATCTAAACCAGATGCCCTATTTCAGTATTCCCTGGCAATAGTGAAATATTTATTTTATTAAAGTATTTAAAAATTTAACTTTTGGGGGCACCTGGGTGGCTCAGTCATTAAGCGGCTGCCTTCAGCTCAGGTCATGATCCCAGGGTCCTGGGATCAAGCCCTACATGGCACTTGGCTCCCTGCTCTGCTTAGTGAGAAACCTGCATCTCCATCTCCCACTCTCCCTGCTTGTGTTTCCTCTCTCACTGTGTCTACCTGTAAAATAAATAAAATCTTTTTTTTAATAAAAAATAGATTAAAAAATAAATTTCAACTTATCAAGTCAAACTTACATATCATAAAATACCCTCATTGTAGGTCTACATATATTTTATTTTTGTTAAGTTTATGGAGTTGTGCAATTATGAGTACAATACGGTTTTAGAATATTCCTCCCATTTCCTCAAAAAGCTCTCAAATGCATTCCACTGTACGGATGTACCATATTTTGGTTATCATTCACTGGTTCATAAACAAGACATTGCTTCCAGGTTTGGACTAGTATTATAATTCCTCCAAGAATTTCAAGTACATGTCTTTGTGTGAACATGTTTTTATTTTTCTTAATCCCTATGGTAAATTTATGTGTAACTTTTAAGAAAATTATCACACTAATTTCCCTAAGTGTCTGTAACACATTCCATTCCCACAAGTAATGTGGGGTAGTTCCAGTACTTCCCATCTTTAACCACACTAAATATTTTCTTTTTTATTACAGCATTTCTAGTGGATTGAGTGATATTTCTTTGTGGTTTTCATCTGCATTCCCCTAATGAATAACAATGCTAAGAACCTTTTCAATTTCCTGTGAGTCATCCATATGCTTTCTTCAATATATTTTAAAAATGTCTTTTTCTAGTTTTTTGTTGCTGTTGTTGGATTTTTCTCTTCTTATTAATGAGTCTTAAGAATTCTTCATATATTTTGAATGCATTCTTTTAGAGATGCATGATTAGCACACTTTATTGTAGTCTGTGTTTTCTCTTTAATGGTTTCTTTTAAAAACATATACCTTTTCATTTTGATGAACCCTATTTTTTTTCCTTCTGTGAGACATGTTTCTGACTTCATATCTAAAACCATTTGCCCAAATGAAGGCCACACAGAATTTCTCCCCTGTCTTCTCTTAGAAGTTAAAAATAGATGTATTTTCTTACATTTATTTCTACAATCTCATTTTGAATTAGTTGTCAGATGGCCTGAGGTAAGAGTTTCAGTTCTTTTGTTTTTTTTTCCCCATGCACATAGCTAGCCAGTTGTCCAAACAAAAATTGTAGAAAAGACATGTCTATGTCCCCTAGAATTATCTGGGCATATTGTTGGAAAAGTAATTGAACATTCATGTAAGGATTAATTAATTTATCCTCCAGTCTATCTGAATGAGTCTACATCCATCTTTTCTCTCTTATTCTGATCATTTGGCTGAAGTTCGTCATTTTTGTTAATCTGTTTAAATTGCCAACTTCTAATTTCATTGATTTTTCTGTTTTCTGTCTTCTATTTCATTGAGTTATGTTTTCATCTTAATTATCTTCTTTCTTCAGCTTGGTTTATGCTTAGCTAGTTCTTTGTTTGCTTTTTTAAAAATATAGGTTATTGACACAATCTATTTTCCACTAAACATTAATTTAGGTGCATTTCATAAAACTTATAAATTTGTGGGTTTGTTTTTTAATTCAATTTCACCCAATTCAAAATCTTTTCTGATACCCCTTTGTGTTTTGTTTTTGAACCATGTGGTTGCTTAGAAGTGTGTGGTTTGTTTCTAAATATTGTGATGATCACCTACCATCAGTAGGTTTCACAGTTAAATATATGAATTAGTGGGTTTGTATAGGATGTCATTATTTTCTTGTTACACCTGCTTATTAGAAAGACTATTTTTCTAACATATATTTGAATAGTTCCCTTTGTATTTGAAAATTTATGTAATTTTATGGGGATCCTTGGGTGGCTCAGTAAGTTAAGCATCCAACTCTTGATTTCAGCTCAGATCATGATCTCAGGGTCATGAGACTGACCCTCAAGTTGGGGTCTCATGGAGCCTGCTTAAGATTCCCCCTCTAATCTCCCTTTCTGCTCCCCTCCCATCTAAAAAAAAGGAAAGCTTTTTAACAAATAAAAATTGATAAAATTTATTTTTCTGTATCTTTAAATGCTTTACAAATCAGTAATATGAAATATGGAAGACTAATCTATCTTTCCTTGTTCAGTAAATATATTTCTCCTTTCTTCACACATACACCCCTTAGAGATAGACATGTACAAATAATGTTTAAGCTGTTTGCTCTTTAGATCAATTATAAGGGCTTCATATATAATAATTGATTTTGTACAAATATGAAACTTAATTGCACTATCAGGACAGGGAAGACCATCTTTCCCAAATCTTAATAACTCAAGGGAAAGTACTTTCCCCACAATTTTTTTCATTTGTGTTGTAAATATCCTTAATAGGTATGTTGTTAATGAAAATCTATTGAGTATCCATTCTGTAGTCAACATAAGACTAAGCAATATAGTTCAATACAGCCTCCTGTTACTTTTATCTGGGTATCTTCGACTATGATTTACATCTATTCAACTACTGAACTGCATCCAGTTGGATGTAATACTCCACAGATTTTCATGCCCTATATGATTCCTACTTCTTCTTTCTGATATTTTGCTTTCAGAGACTGTAAAGCTAAGCTCTTTAGAGACTTTCAGCAATAAATATTTAGCTGTTTCAACAGTTTCTGTCTATCTAGGAGTAAAATACAAAGCACCAGTATTCAGACCTTTCTCTTTGTTCTCTTCTCTATCTAAAAGGAGGGGCACCTGGTTGGCTCAGTCCATAGAGTATGTGACTCTTTATCTCAGGATTGTGAGTTTGAGCCCCTCCCTGGGTATAGAGGTTACTTAGAAATAAAATCTTAAAAGAAAAAGAAGAAAGAAAGAAAGAAGAAGAAAGAAGGAAAGAAAGAAAGAAAGAAAGAAAGAAAGAAAGAAAGAAAGAAGAAAGAAAGAGAAGAAAGAAAGAAAGAAAGAAAGAAAGAAAGAAAGAAAGAAAGAAAG